>NC_033621.1:339326-346928 GCF_001540865.1 Ananas comosus
TTTTTTTTTTTTTTTTTGAGAGAAATAGGTAGCACGCTGCCCGCTTCATTTATTTCATTTAGAAATAAACTTAGCTAGAAATGTAAATCAACTAGGATTCGAACTTAAAGTCTCGGGTATCAACTATCAAATTTTTTACCATTTGCTCTAGGGGTGGTTGGTAGCTGGGTTCTGTTTTATTCCCTGGGAATTATGATTCTACTATATAGGAGGTAGATTTCCTATTAAATTTTATTATTATCAGTGCGAGATCAAAAATTAGTCAACTAATACCTTCTTTCTGTGCTCGGTGCAGTAAAGCCCGAGTTGGTTCATGGTACTAACTGTGTACTAATTGTGCGATTCATTATAATTTATTCTCGATCACGAGTACACACACAATTCACGCTTAAGTTACCGAGGGGACTTGGTTGGCACGTTTGTACATGGAAGTAGAATACTAGGACGAAACGTTTCAAACAAAGAACACTAGGTCGGAGGGAAAATTTTATTTTATTTTTATTTTTTGTTCTTACGTCAAACAAGAGAGAATATATATATATATATATATATATATATATATATATATATATATATATATATATATATATATATATATATTGCCGTACTTATTTAAGCTAGCTAGTAGATGTTTCGGGATGCATCTAAAACAATGGGGTCCTAGGGTTGGGTGTTGCATGGGGGACTTTACGTGAGTAACGCATCTGGAATAAGCTGGAAGCCCCCGGATAGTGGAGGAAAATTCTTCCAAGTTGGGAGCAGGTCACGTGACATCTCGAACCAACTACATCTACATCTGACCGGACGAAAAGTCTAAAATATAGCAGATGCACCATATCCCTCGTACAAACTCCCAATTAATCATGTTTAAAATATAGCACTAATGTCACGTGACTTAGAATCTTATACCCATTTTACAATAGTCCTTGAATAAATAAATAAATATATAAAATAGTGGATCTGGGACAAACACCCAAAGAGGGCCCAACCATTAAAGAATGGATTGGGCCTATTGGGTCTAGTGCAATCCAAAAGCAAGAAATTCGTCAATTTTGTAACCTCCACTTTGCTCCTTCCTATGGCAGTCGAAAAGCCGATCTTCGTACAATTATCAATCCGAGTTCGACACCTCAGTATCTCGGTGCCGAAACAAACACCGATACCGACAACGTTTTTGCTGTATTTTTTGATATTAACGTTGAAATATCTTATTGATATGCCGATAGAGCCAACACAAACACACGCTATAACTTCTACCAATTCTTAAAATGGCTATGCTGGTATGAACCGTTTTTAATCCCCCTGATTAGTTTAAAGTATGTGGTGGATTATAATTGACAAATTTACTGCAAGTAAAAGAGTTAATAAGAGATTATCAAATTACCATCTATCCGTATAAAATGTACTCAATAAGAGCCATCCCGGCTCATTTAATATGCATAAATATCTTATTTTAAAATTTATTTAATGGACTATACAAAGCACACTCTATAATAGCGAAGCCGTCTCATTTAATGTATCAAAAAATATTTTTAAAAAATGTTTATTTAATGAAAACATAATAAAACAGTTGGATCTATCCAATTTATGTAAGGCACTCCTCGTTGAACAGCTCAACACTTTTATGAATTTCGTACAGCATTCATTGCTCATTTTTCTTTTTATTTTCTTAGAAATTTAATAATTTAATTTATTAATATTTCTTCCTGCTGTTTCTTTTAATGCCCCGGTCAAAAAAAAATGTTTAACGGAAATATAATACAAATTACTGACCTAGACCGAAATATTATCGATAGTACTAAACTATTAGTGCTATTAGATTTTCGGCCTTAGTTGAAAAAAATATACGGCTAGGATCATAGTTAGTTAATTCGGATTCGGCAAAAATTCGGTACGGATATAATACGCATAAAATTCGTTTTCTAATTTTTAAATTCGTTAAAAATTCGGCTTAAAAAATGAATTCGGTATAAAATATAAAATATAAGATAATTTATATTTAAAAATAAAAATTATAAGCTTTTTATTCATATTTTCAATAATTCGGCTGGCCAAAAAATTCGCGAATAATTTTCTTTCTTTGGAAAAAAATTCGTAAATGGACCATTTAATTCGGATTTTGAATAATTCGTGAATAATTTGCAAATAATTCACGATTTAACTAACTAGGGTTAAGATAATGTGGACCTTCTTGGGTTGAGTGAGTTATTGGTTTAATAATATAATCTGACGGGTGAAAATAGTTAAAAGGTTAAATTTAACGGCGAAAAACTTGATGGTATCAAACACTTGGTGCTATCGATAATATTCCAGCCGAACTCCAAATTAATTATGTTATAATATAATATATATAATAAGAATTAGGTTATTATATTATTAATATTGCCAAGTGTACGGTGCTATCAGATTTTCAATTCTTAGATAAGTAAATGTAGAGGTCTTCTAGGATTGAATGGTTGGTTTGTTAAATAGTATAATTTTAATAAATAAAAATGATCAAAAAAAATATTTAACGGCGAAAAATTTGATGGTACTAAACGGTTGGTAATATCTACAGAAACAAGACTCTATATGATAACATACCAAAAGAATATACAGCATTTGTATGCAATGTAAAAAAATTTTATTAAATATTATAAAAGTTTATTCAAAATAACTCTGATAAAATCTTTTTCATCTCGCGGAACCCACGTGGGCAGCTTACCAAGGCTTAGGGCCAATTACGAGCCGCCACGCACCCACCACATGGGCCCACATACGTGACTTATTGCGCTCAACGACCAAACCTAACTCCTCACCTCCCAACCATAAATCCCGCCCATTTATATCCCTCTGATCCTCTTCCCTTACCACACCACCCCCCCCTTAATTATTTTTTTGTTTTTCAAAATATAAATAAATATAGTTATCCACCGTATTGAGTATAATAATCGGCTAAAAATTTAATAATTAATAGTTAAGACTTCAAATTTGAAGTTAGCTACTTCATACTTTTAGCTAAATTTATACTTTTTTAAAAATAAACTAAGCATATGCTTTACTTTCTTTCTTTCTTTCTTTCAAAATAATAAAATAAATAAATAGAGACGTTTTAAATTATAAAACAACTCGTGTAATCGCTTAAAAATTAAATACTTTGACTCCAATAATTTAAAGAATTTATAAAATTTAATATTTAAAACTATATTTGATCAAGTTAGCTTGATTCATTTGAAAATCTACCCCCCCAAAAAAAAAAAAAAAAAAAAAAAAAACTTAAAAGTTGATCAAATTAAGAGCTATTTAATTTGGAAGAGGAATGCTAGCTAGCTATTCCTAAAATTGAAATAAATAGGATTGTGATTCTTACAACTCTGTTATATATATATCCAGGAATATCATCGTTAGTTCGTTCATTAGTGCTTTTCTTTTAATAACAATATATATATATATATATATATATATATATATATAATAGTACTTCTCAAAGCTCTAGTTAAAGAGTATATAAGATCATAATTTTTAGCATTTTGTATTTTAAGAATGGGTTAATATGTAGAATTAGGCTGGAATACTATTAATAGTAAAACGCTCTTTTTGCTATCAAGTTTTTAACCCTTGGATGAAAAATTGTAGGGTCGGGATGATATTAGTTGGTTAGAGTTGAGTGGTCCCCCTAGGGTTGAGTGGTCCCCACTGGGTTATAGTATTTAATCCAATGGTTAGAAGTAATGAAAAGAGTTGATCCAAAGGCTAAAAAACTAGTAGCAACAATGGGATTTTGCTACTAATAGTAGTCCAGTCCAACTCTAATATATATATATATATATATATATATATAGCTAGGTAAGGGGCGCGTGTTAGTACATTGTTAATTAACCTGCGCGCTGATATAAATAAAGAGGCAGGAGCAGGAGAGTTGGCTTGGCTACGTATATACACCTCCATATATCCAGCTCCTAGCTAGCTAACTGAAGCAGTACTGCTCATCTTCTCGCATTCTTTCTTTTCTTTTCTTTCCTTTTGTTTTATTTTTCTTTTTGTGTGTTTTGTTTTTGGTTTTTCATTGATTCGGGACGCGGTGGGATCGAGGATGACGGCAGGGGGGGAGAGGAAGGGGGGGAGGGGGACGGGGAGGGGGAGGGTGACGGTGGTGGCGAAGTCGACGGCGGTGGGGGTGAAGCCGGTGCGGGCGGGGAAGACGCACCCGCTGTCGGCGCCGGACCACGCGATGGGGCGGCACACGCTGCACCTGGTCTACTACTACCGCCCCAGCCCCGCCCTGGACCGGGACCGCCTCCTGGAGTCGCTCTCCGAGGTGCTCTCCTACTACCCGGCCATGACCGGCAGGCTGACGTGGCAGCACCACGACCCGCAGGACGAAACGGCCGGCGCCGGCTCCGGGGCCTGGGTGGTGAAGTGCAACGATGCGGGCGTCCGCATGGTGGACGCGCGTGCGGACGCCACGCTGGAGGAGTGGCTGAGGACCGCGAGCGACGAGGAGGAGATGGAGCTGGCCTACTGGGAGCCCATGGGACCCGAGCCCTACGTTTGGTCCCCCTACTACATCCAGGTTCAACCCCACTTCACCATGAAACACCCCCCCCCCCCCCCCCCCCCCCCCCCCCCTTTTATTTATTTTATTTTTTTTTTGCTTTTGCTAGACTCTTATAGTTTAATTTAATTACCTAAATTTACATGTTTTCCATATTAATTAATCGGCTTTTTTTTTTTTTTTTTTTTTCCTGAATCGAATGACTCGGCCAAAATAATTTTATCAAATCTAGAAACTTCAACTCTATTGTAACAAAAGAATAGCATTGTCACGAGTAATAGTTAATAGTTATACACTAGCTAGGTTGAGGCATTCAAGGCCAAGCAAAAATTCTCCGCTTCTTAATTATCTTAAAAGAATGTTTGCGAAATATGTTGTTGTTAAACCCCTGTATCTCAAAATAGAGCCTTTTGACCTAGTCAAAGTTTCATTGGATAAAAAGATACTAACTTATAGACGGATAGATAAAAGTAATAAGAAAGTTCACTTTAAGACAAGTGTCTGAGGATTTACAATCTTTCAAGAACTTATGGGAGACTTTGTGTGTTTAGATTAGTTTAGTTTAGTTTAATCTAGTTAGTTTAGTTTAATCTATAGGAACTTATGCTACCTTCCTCTGAAAAAAAAAAGAAAAAGAAAAATAAAACTAACCGAAGAACCCCTTTAATTTACTTAAAATCGTAAACTTTCAATATATAGAAGTCAAAACGAATCAGTCTGATCTCGCTAGTAGAAGATCACAAACAGGCTATAGAATACTAATGTTGGAATCTAGATTGTATAAAAAGAGATTATAACCGGTTGCTAGGACTAATTTGATGATTGTTAAGAAAAATGAGAGCTCGTCCTCCTGTACGTACCCTATACTGCAGTTTCTATATGGAACTTGAACCTCCTAATTTCCGCTGATGCTAGCATGATATATACTTGATCGCCAGAGTACCAATGATTTGGCACAAATACTAATGCTATATCCCAATTGTACCGAATGAGGCGGGGATTTGAGTTCTTCTACTTGAGAGGACTTTGAGATTGGGCTGTAACAATGGGAATTAATGTGCTTGGTGAAAATCTTTTAATTGGGAGCTTCGATCTCCAGATTGAACATATAATAAAGAACTAAGAATTAGATACATCTGTTATCTAATCCTTCGACGGAGGAGGGATTGAACGATTTGAAGAACAGTTATGATTTTCTTTTACATTAAAACGCTCCTATAGATTTTCTACATGAAACAACAGCTTAATTTGAATCCGAAATTCTCTCGCTTAGGCCTTGGAACTCGTTCATATTTAGCTTCGTTAAGTCACGGCACATTACAAGAAGTTTTGTACATTTTATTTGCAAAACACTCGATTGTCACTCATACTCATTGCCACATAGAATTCAACTCTCCCGTACGTGATCAATTGACATCTTTTAATATTTCTGATGCTATTTCTTTTTTTTTTTTCCTTTTTTTTTTTTTTTTTTTTTTTAGAAGTAGGTAGCACGCTACCTGCTTTGTTTATTTTATTTAGAAATAAACTTAGTCGGAAATGTGAATCAACTAGAATTCGAACTTGGGTCTCGTATACCAATCATTAAGTTCTTTGCCACTTGCTCTAGGGACGGTCGGTATTTCTGATGCTATTTCAAACCAGGATTAGTTGGTTAGAGAAGAAGAAGAAGAAGAAGTAGTGGAGATAGAATTGCATCAAACCATTCCCAGCAGCGTATCTACAACATGATTCTATAAATAACAGATCAAACCCACCGGGCACCAGTTTGACAAGAAATATTGCTCCTCCTTTTTCTTTTCTTTTTTTTTTTCTCTCTTCCTTATAAGTTAAATAAGTATTATAATTCTTCCTGTTTTTCTGGTGAAAGTAAGAAAAGAAGATTATTTAAGTAAAGAGAGAGTTAGTTAGTTTGGCTAGCTTATGCGTGCACGTAGTATTTGAATAATATTGGTGCATGGTGTGCGATGCAGATAACGGAGTTCAAGGAAAAGGGGTACGGGGTGGGCGTGAGCTGCACCCACATGCACGGCGACCCCACCTGCGTGGCCGTCTTCCTGAAGGCCTGGTCCGACGCCCACCGGCGCGCCGTCCTCGCCCACCATCCTTTCTTCCAACCAACCGCCTTCCTCTCCCCTTTCGCCGCGCTCGCCTCCCTCTTCTGGCTCCGCATCGCCTCCGCCTCCTCCTCCTCCTCCCCTGCGGCGGCGGCGGCGGCGGTGGAGGGGGAGGCGGCGCTGACCCTGGGCGTTGACTTCCGGAAGCGCATGTCGGCGCCCCTCCCCATGGGGTACTACGGCAACGCGGTGTTCTTCTCCCGCGCCCGCGCCGACCTGTCCCGCGGCTGGGCCCACGCGGCCGCCGAGCTGGACCGCCACGTGGCGGAGCTCGACGAGGGCCGCGACGTGTGGGCCCACGCCCAGTGGCTCCGCGCGCGCCCCCGCGACGCGCCCTTCCAGATGTACGGGCCCGAGCTCACGTGCGTCGCGCTCGACCACGTGCCCGCCTACGCCGCCGAGTTCGAGGCCGGGGTGGGCCCCGCCCACGCCGCGTTCCGGATCGGCGGGGCCGAGGGCGAGGGCCTGATCGTCGTCGCGCCCTCTCCCCCCGAGGCGGGCGACGCCGCGCGGACGGTCACGCTCACGCTCCCCAGCGAACTCACGGCTCAGATCTGCCGCGACGACCACATACTGCGATACGGCCCCGCCATCATGTTCGCGCCCCCCAAAATTTAAAACGACTTAGTATGCATGCGCGCTCTCTCCATCGTGATCTTCCCCACTTTAAAAAATATATATGGGCCGGGTCGGGTCTTCTTGTTTCGGAGTCTTTCATTGATTTTTAGAGGAAACATTTGTTAAATTCTGCACCATTCCGAACATTTCATATTTTATATATATATATATATATATATATATATATATATATATATATATATATATATATATATATGTTGGGTCATCAGGGCTGTGATTTTTCAGATATATTTCATTTGGAGTTCATCATCAGTTTCGCATGTATTGTTCCAAACTACATATATATATATATATATATATATATATGCATTA
>NC_033621.1:346953-442940 GCF_001540865.1 Ananas comosus
ATATATATATATATATATATATATATATATATATATATATATATATATATATGTTCGCTTAATTTATTATTATAGTTATATACATGAAATTGTTTGCTAGCATCTTCTGCAAATAAAATATTCAAGTGCATATATCGTTCGTTGTTGTCGATCATCCTGCTTTGTCGTGGAATTTCTTCTTTTCTTGTATCGAGTAATTAATTGATAGATTGGAAATTTAACCTGCAGCTAGCTCTGAGAAATCTAAGCTACTTTATGGTTGCCTCTTATGGCTAAGGGCGTGTTTGGTCGAAACAAATTAGCCATCTACAACTTGTGTTACTCTATTGAGTGCCATCGTTCGCACGATCAAGGAACCGCTCTTCCTTAGAGATTATATTCCTCTCGCGGGTCGGGAAAGACTGTTGACCGAACTCTATTACTAGATTTGTCGTGCTACCTTACCGGGAAAGAGATGTGTACCGAGAGACAACGTACGACGGACCGTGACGGCGCGGCAACTCGATCGGTCTTAATGGCTTGAATCACATTGAATAGTCAAAATGATCGGCTAGGGATCTCATCACCTTAACAAGCCCACAGATTGTGATAGACACCGATTGACAAAGGTCTTAATTTGGTCATAATCTTACATAATCTAGATCTTATTAACTACATAAATTTGTCTCGTGCGAACCTATTACACGCCTATTTTGGGCATCCGATGCTTTTCCTAGTGTCTAATACCTCAGGCAAATCCTTGCGACGATCCGCTCCAATGTAATGAGTTTTTTGGATCTAGCTTCGGACAACTCTTTTGTGGTCCACTCAATAATAATATATTTACGCACGCATCATTTGTTACACCTAACTGTTCTGTTTTCCTTTCAGCAGGTTGATGAACAAGAGATGATCGAGTGCATGCGAGGTACCCTGTGTTTGCCCACCGTCTTTTAAATTGAGCAGGGTGAAATTAAGATTCCTCTATATATTATATCTTATAAAAGCCCAATTAAGTCGGGTTAGCACTACCATTCGCAAACAATTCCTTTTTTTTTTTAAGAAATAGGTAGCACGCTACCCGTTTCATTTATTTCATTCAGAAATAAACATAGATAGAAATGTGAATCAGTTAGGATTCGAAATTGAGACCTCGAATACCAGCCATCAAGCCTTTTGTCACTTGCTCTGGGGATGGTCAGTCAAACAACTCTTGCTCATTACTTATTTGGACCAGCAACATTAGTGGAACGGCACAACCAGCATCCAATACGGGCTAGGTCGATCATGTCGGAGTAACTCGCCTAATTAACCTGTTTCATGCCTCTCACAGAAAAGTTGGAACCATTTTTTTTTTTAATTTTTATAAATTATGAACCAAATGCCAGATTGCTGATGTAAATCTACTAATAAAGTGTAAAGAAGGGGACTGTAGGATTGCATGATGATGTCGACTAAAAACCGTACTAAAATTTGGCCCGTGAGCAGTACTACTACTGCCCGCACATTTTTGGTTCTCTCCTCTCCTCTCCTCTCCTCTTGAATATTGAGTGGGCGCTGATCACTTAATTTGTATTCATACTGTAGCTCAAACAAATCAAGGTGAACGAAGTTGGATGCTTTTAAGAAAGGTGGCGTTTCAATTTTGGAATGTGGAACCTAATTTGTATTTTAAGAAAAAAATATATATATATATAGTAGAGCTATTATGCTATCGAAAGTATAAAGTAGTTGATGCTTTTGATTTTTTAGCCCTTGGATCAACCCTCTTGATCAGTTTTAATCATTGGATTAATATTATTACCCAATGGAGACCACTCAACCCTAAAACGACGACTATCATCCTAACCGTCCAATCTTTACTCAAAGGATTAAAAAATCGAAAGGACCAACTACTTTATACTTCCAATAATATAGTAGCTCTACACTATATATATATATATATATAGTGAGGCTACTATGCTATCGGAAGCACGGAGCCTTCCGTGTTTCCAGCTCGTTTTCAATGTTGCGACTTTCGAATTGTCGATCGGCTAACTTGATCTAGAGTATTTGGAGTACCTAGAAAATAAATTTTATTATTTTTCGATATCATTTGCCTAGTGATCGAATGGGCTTAAAATCAACAAATTTCAATGGCCGTAGTGAGCCGTTTGCAAGTTTAACGGTGTAGAAATATCCAAATCACGTGAAATTTTGATAGAAAATTCTTTATACTATATAAAACAAGATCAATATCTTTGATTTAAAATTTCAATGCCATATTATTAGATTTTGTAAGATTTTTATTTTCAGCCGTTGATTTTGAGCCGCTTCGTTCACTAGGCAAATGATATCGTAAAATCATAAAATTTATTTTCTAGGTACTTCAAATACTTTAGATCAAGTTTAACGGAGCCGATCGACGATTCGAAAGTCGCAACATCGAAAACGAGTTGGAAGCACGGAAGGCTCCGTACTTTCGATAGCATAGTAGTCTCACTCTCTCTCTCTCTCTCTCTCTCTCTCTCTCTATATATATATATATATATATATAGTTTGACTATTATACTTTTATGAGAATAGTTTTCTTTGTACTTATAAGTTTTCAGCTGTTTTCATCCGTTAAATTATACTATTTAACCAATCACCCATTCAATTCTAGAAGATCACTATTATTCTAACCGCGCATCCTTTTATCCAACGACCAAAAATTTATGAGTATAATAAGCTCTATGCTTATAAAAGTATAATAGCCCTATATATACACACACACACCCAACTTGTTATCTGATTGAGCTGGAGTTCGTTTATTGCACCCAATCCCAACCGCATCCACAATGCAAATCCAACTTAAATTCGCAGATCTGAATCGATTCGGTTTTTAAGAATCAATGTTTGGAGTAAATGAGGGGACCCCATTCAATCCACCGTGGGATATGTTTGTTATCTGCAGTGCCACATGAAAAGTTTAGAATTCGATTCCCCAGCATGAAAATTTACGAAATAGGGCTCGAGTCTTTTAAAGGTTTTTCTTTTTTCTTTTTTTTTTTTCCCTTCAAAGAGAGTAGGATAGCATACTATTCATTTAGTTCATTTTATTTATAAAAAAAATTTAACTAAAATTATGAAATAACTAGAACTCAAATTTAAAATCTTCAATATCAATTATCAAATCCTTTACTACTTTCGCTAGGTGCGATGGATTACCACAGTATAGACAGTCAAAAAGACTTCATGAGAAGTAGGGATTTACCGTCAAGGAGAAAAAAAATCAATTTGTAAAGATAAATCATAAGAAAAATGAAGCTTGCAAAATTGACTCTCTTAATTGGGACAATCATTGCATGAGATTTAATTTCAAGCTCTCTCAGTTAAAAATCACCAACTTTTTACCTGTGAACCAAAATTTAACTTCTTCAATTTTTATTTATCATATTGTCTTCAATTCTTTGTTCAGTGAATGTACTTATCTAGTTTAATACACTAGCCAACTCCCTACCCCACCACCAACCCTCATCCCAGAATAAAAAAAAAAAAAAAAAACAAATCATATTATCTATAAGTGTACGGGTATTGTATGTGATTTCCATATGCATCTAGACCTTTTCTACCAGTAGTTTTTACTTAAAGTTTTCCATAATTAATCGAGTAAAAAAAAAAAACTAGCTAAAAATGTTCCATTTATTAGGCATTTAGCCAGAGCTATAGGTGGGCCGAGGAAGTTGCTTGTCGGAAAGCTACAACCACGTGCACATCACCTCGCAGGCCAGTAGGCTGATGCCAACTCGTGAACCGTCCGATCAAAGGGCGCTCCGATGGACGGTACACCGACGCCCGCATAGCAACCCTTTATGGTGCCGCTCGTTCCGCACAAACGGGTGCCTTCCACAGTCGCAGTGATGTCGACACGTAGCGGGCCGGGGATCCGACGTGGCAGAGCCTACCCGCCCACGTGCGCGTGGGACCCGGGGGATTAAAGTGGAAAAATCATAAGCCGCGTCGGATATACTGACAATTAATTAATCATATTTTGTCATATAAAATAGTAGCAATGCCCAATGCATTTTCCCCTTTCCCGACGTGTAAATATTTTTTTAACTAATAGAGAGTCACAAACAATATAGTAATTTCATATTAGAATTATATATATATATATATATATATATATATATATATATATATATATATATATATATATATATATATATATATATATATATATATATATTTCTAATTTTAGCCTCATCAACTCTATTTCATAAAAAACTCAATAAAATTTTTCTAATATATGCCAAAGAGAATCTTACACAATGTGTGAACTGCATCTGTTTATAGTCATCCCAGTTTAGTTGCTTCTCTCCCCTCTCCTCCTTAATTTTTGCAATTCTTGTGTGCTCCTCCTGCAATTTATTAAGTTTTTAATTACTTACAATATTAAGTACTTGGAAGTTAAAAAGAAAGAAAGAAAATTTATATAGAGGTCCCCACACATCATATAATATTACTTATTTTTCAATTACTAGAGAATTTCCTTTTTTTAAAAAAAATTCCCTATCTTTTCATCCTTTTGTANTGATGGGGCGCTCCGTCGATTGGTCCCCACGGGGGTTCGGTCCTTGAGTGGCCCGATGGGTGCCACGTGTCGGGACGGGCGGGGATATGGGAGAAGAGGGCCCCACGGCGGGGGGTTGGGGGGGATGTTCGTACTACGGTCACATCGCGTGGGGAGTGGCGCATGTGATGTGAGCCGGGAGGATCGGGGGCCCCACTCGCTGTCCTCTTTGTTCCCCATCCGTTGAAAATTCTTTAATCATCATCATCATAAATCTCCATCCGTTGAAAATTCTTAACCATCATCATAAATCGTCCGTTCTAACTTCTAAGTCGGAAACATTTCATATCTTTACAATGCGAATTATTAGACTAATTAACCTGTTATAAAAATTTATCAGATTATAACTGAGATGATTAATAACCTAGCGCATAAATAATGTTACATTACAAATTAGTTTTAAAATAATTTTGCGAATATACATACGTAGTAAAAATAGGAAAAAAGTTTAGATTAAAAAGAGAGATATGATTTATAAAATTAACTATAAATTACATAATTTTTAAACTGTTGTAGGCTGTGTTTGCTAGAAAAAATTTCTAAGCAATTATTTTTTTTGCAACAGTAACTATTTATTGCTTTATT
This sequence comes from Ananas comosus, assembly GCF_001540865.1. Classification (NCBI taxonomy): domain Eukaryota; kingdom Viridiplantae; phylum Streptophyta; class Magnoliopsida; order Poales; family Bromeliaceae; genus Ananas; species Ananas comosus. The sequence goes on from NC_033621.1 coordinate 352,112, forward strand.
TATTGTGAAAATCCAAACTTAACACTGTAGTCGGGAGTCGGGACCACAAGTCCACTTGATTAGTACCCACTTTATAATTTCTCAATTCAGCGGTGTTCCCGTCAAACAACCAGAACGTATTATTATTATTTTTTTTAAAAAAAAACTAAAATTAAAAAAACAGGGGCATTATTGCCAAGTGGGCGTGCACGAAAACAACGAACGGGGGGCAGTTCGCTGACGTGGCACTCTGGGGTTGCAGCAGGGTTTTTTAAACTTAATAAAAATATAAAAATATAAAAAACTATAATAATAAAATAGAAACTCACCTCGCGACGAAGCGGGGACGCCGCGGCCAAATCCCATCCCTCTATTTCTCCCTTTCCATATTCTTCTCCCTCCTCAGTCCTCCCACCTCCGCCCCTTTTTCTAAAAGCCCCTTGCCAAAATGTTAAACTAAATTATAATACTAATTATTATTATTATTACTATTATTATTATAAAAAAAAAAGTTCACATATAGAGAGTAGATGTAGAGAGTGCTCTCTCTTGCTCTCTCTCTCTCTCTCTCTCTCCTCTCCTTCTAGCCTCTCCTATAAATATACTGATTAATATATACTTATAATCACCTCTACGAGAGCTCCGCCGCGGGAGATCGCCGGAATCCGCCATGGATTCCGGCGGGTCGACGTCGGCGAGGGCGCTTCTAGAGAAGCCGCTCGCGGAGCTCACTGAGGAGGACATCGCTCAGCTCACGCGAGAGGATTGTCGCCGCTTCCTCAAAGAGAAAGGTCCTCTTCTTCCTCTCCGCTTCTCGACCCTGCTCCTCCCTACCGATCGAGTCCGTTCCCTTCTCCTTTCGTTTACAGCTCCTAATTACTCTCCTGATCAGGTATGCGGCGCCCCTCCTGGAACAAGTCGCAGGCGATCCAGCAGGTCATCTCCCTCAAGGCCCTCCTCGAGGGTCGCCCCGACTCCGCTACCACCGCCACTCGCCAAAAGCCACCGCCTCCGCCTCCTCCTCCTCCTCCGCCGCCGCCGCACGTGAGCCTCCACGCCCTAAACCCCCTCTTTCTCACTCTCCAATTTCACAATCGAGTCGCTTATTGTTCGAATCCACCCCCCTCCCCACCAACCCCAGATTAACCTCTCCTCCCCGCCCAAGGACCCGAGCGGGGACTCTCCGTCGCCTCCGCCGAAGGCCCCGTCGCCGTATCGCAGACGAGATCCGACCCCGCCGGCGTTCGCAGCCGGCGACCCCTCGCTCCGGCCGACCCTCGCCGGAGGAAACCCCCTCCCGTCGCCGGAGAACCGCTGCTTCTCTCCCAGGTTCTCCTCTCTCTCTCTCTCTCTCTCTCTCTCTAGACCCTTGCTATCGTGCGCCGCTTGTGTCCGTGCGCCTCCCCTCGCCCATTCCACTTTTGAGAGTGTTTAGATTCTCTTGATCGAAAGCGACGCTCGGCGATCCAACGGCTGGGAGAGCCCGACTGGATAGGGACGCCTACCTAAGGGGGCAAATGGCTTTCCCCCTTAGGACCACTAGTGGTGGTTGTCGTCGTCGTCGTCGTCCGTGAATACGTATAGAAACTTCTATGAGTACTCTCGGGGTTTAGAAGTTTCTACCCGCCGTAAAACGGGTTTTATCCTGGTGGACGGCCACGATTTGCTTTTGTTTTCGTGATGCGTGATGATGATGGGCCTTGGGCCGTTTGCAGGGCTGCGGCGGAGGTGCCGGCTGGTCAGATGACCATCTTCTACGACGGAAAGATCAACGTCTACGACGGAGTCATGCCCGATAAGGTTAAATAATCGAACCGTCATGCATCGTATTCGTGTTACGGAATGAGCCTGACTCGAACCGGATTTGATTTGCAGGCGCGGGCCATCATGCAGCTCGCCGCGAGCCCTGATGGCCGCGATTTCGGGCCCGGTCCGGCTCACTCCATCAGGCCGCTGCCCCCTCGCTTCCCCATGGCTTTTCTCGCACCGGCACATGTCCGACCCGCTCCGTCAGCTGCCGGCATTTTTCCACTCGCACCTGCTGGTATGTAATGGTCGGAGAAAATTTTTTGTAGGACGCATTCTATTGCAGAACATGCAATAGAGTGTATGAGACGCTGGCTGGATAGCACTTTAGTTTAATATTAATCAAATTACTCATACCGCCGGCATTGCCGCGGGCTGTGTTGATCGATTTTGTGTTTCGTTTGATGTTATGTCTACGGGGTGGTGATGCTGTTTTTCAGGCGCGTTGGGCCGACGATCCCGGGAGAGTGTGGAGGAGTGGAGAGCCCCGCCGCCCGAGCGTGAACCCGAGACCGGTAAGAATGCGGAGCAACGTACGGGGTAAAATCTGCTACGGTTTATTTTTTTTTTTTTCCTTGTTATCTTCTTATTTCCTGCTATGTATATGTTTATTTGCCTTCATCCTATCATTTGCTTTCTCATTCGCATGGCCAACTTCGTAGTTGGATTTGAAGCCGAGCCAAAATTTTTGGTTCTCTATCTAAAAAGCACTCAGCGATTAAATCAGTTCTAATTCGGAGGAGATAAGATACAAAAGTACAACTCGGATGTTTTTTCTTTTTTTTTTTTTAAAAAAAAAATCTTATAATACAATTCGGGCCCTTAACCTTTCCTTTTGTCATACTAGACTAGAGTTTGATTGAATTTTTTAGTCTGACCGGTTTTTATTGGATTGGATTGGACTATGCATTAGTCACCCACTCTGAAAAAAAAAGAAAAAGAAAAAAGACGACGTACGGAAGTACTATGTTCTGTCCATTACATAGTAAACGGATCGGAGCGGAATAGGATAATTAATAGAGAAGATCCGCGCCCGATTACGGCCCGGAAGATTCGCCACATCCGTCGGTGGCTCCTTGGGCAGACGACGCGTCGCTGGAGGGGACAGACAGTCCAGCCGCACGGAGAAAAAGGTGCTGGGGATCGATTCCGAGTTTTAATGAGAAGAAGATGGGAGGAGGGAGAGAGAGGGGGGAGAGGAATTGCATCGGTGTATGGTCTCTGTGGACCCGTGACGCACCGAGCGGGTGGGGTGGAAAAGGGTTGTGACCGGTCTTTGGAGGGGAGAGATCGTTCGTGATTCGCGGGCCCACCGCTCCTTCGTCCGTCGCCGGATGGTCCCCCTTGCTTGCTGTTGTTAGTGGGGACCCATTTAGTACGACGTCTCGTCACCGGCCTCGTTAAACGCCACAATATGGCCCTAAAGATTTGGATCCTGCCACCTCCCGCTCCTTCTTGGCCCATCCCCCCTCCCCCGGTGCCTCTCTCAGTTTGTTCGGATTCTCGGACATCTACATAATACGTACATCCCTGCTTATAAAACCACATAAATAATTGATATTTTTTTAAAAAAAAATTTTAAAATTATCTATTTTTTTTTTTTTTTTTTTTTTTTTTGTCCTTTCGTTTGCCTTTTATATCACACATCTATCGTAACCCTAATCTTCAATCATAGTCACGTCCTAGGATGTTGACGATTTACTCTTTCCTTGTGATTTTTAGTAAATAAAAAATAGTTAATAAGACAGGCTAAAATAAGATAGCCACTGGATTGGGTTATTATCGATTACAACTGAAAGTGGGTTGTAGTCTTGTAGATCTAGCATTTTTTTTTTTTTTTATGGTGTCCTTATTCCTAGTGAGCGGGAAAAATTGTTTTAACGAATGAGTGATGAAAACTTAATGGAGTATTATTGTTAGGTACGTACTGAAAATTTAGAAACCAATCATCCCTAGAGCAAGCGGCAAAGGGCTAAAATTTAGAAACCGATCATTTCTAGAGCAAGCGGCAAAGGGCTTGGTGGTTGGTATCCGAGACCCAAGTTCGAATCCTTGTTGATTCACATTTCTATCTAAGTTTATTTTTAAATGAAATAAACAAAGCGGGTAGCGTGCTGTCTATCTCTCTCTCTCAAAAAAAAAAAAGAAGGATATTTGGATTATAACTTTCTAAGGGATACGCTAGTATTTATCTTTTTTAATTTTTCTTAGGCTAAATTGCACTTTTGGTCTCGAACTACAAGGCATGCGACACCACCATCCTCCAACTTTTACTTAGTGTAAGTTTTAGCTCAATCTTTCTATATTATTGAAGTTCTACAGAATAATTGTTGACGTCGCAATGATATGCCGCAGCTATTACTAGATTACTGTCGCAGCAATAGCACATCACCGGTTAGTTAATTAAATTGCACCGTGTTATTTGATTGCAACGATCTAGAAAGTTTAAGTCAAAGACGGTAACAAATTAAAGTTTGAGAATCAAAGTGTCACTTGTGTAATAGTTTGAGGACCAAAAGCACAATTTAGCATTTTTCCTTTTATTAATTGCTTAATTCATAGCCCCCATTTGGTTTCCTGTAGGTGGCGGGGACGCGTATTAATTAGAAAAAATAACTTGAGGTTTCTCTCCTTGCTGTAATTAATGCAGTTATGTTTGTTCGGATAGACCCTTTAGTTGTCCTGACTCAATCTTGCTAACCTATATATGGTTACTAATATTTTCTTTGCAAATTTCGGGAAATATAAAGTTAAGAAACATTTCCTTGAAAAACTCGTTTACCAATTTTCTAGCTGATTTAGGGTCTATTTTGTTCCACGTAAGACTTAAAAAAAAATAATCTTTTGTGCAATAGAATTTTTGGTGAAAAATAAATTTTACAGTTCTTGCCGTATGGTTTGTTGGAAAATGAAAACAGTTTTCATACTATGCTTGTTTGGTTGGAGTTGAAAGGAAAAGAATTATTTTATATTTATGTTCTATTATTTGGCTAAAACAAAAATACGCTTTTTTTTTTTTTGTATATTTTGTAAATAAATTTTATAAATAATAATTAGAATTATATATTTAATGTAAAAACATTGAACATATATCTAATCTAGTATGATAANGGCCGATTGAGGTGGAAATAGCGGCGGATCGAAGGGGCGGCTGAGGAAGCTCAGGAAGAAGACAACAATGGCGAGGGGCAAAATGGTCATTTTACACACCGTGACATCCCTGTGAATATTTTTCATTTTACAAGGGGGCAAAGTGTAGGTTTTTAAATGTCAGGAGGGAAAAGTGAAAAAGCGGGTTATTACAGGGGGATTTTCTGTAATTTAGCCTATATATATATATATAGTTGAGCTCGAATGCTATCGGTAGCAAACGAGCTCCGTTGTCACCCATTTGTTTTCGATGATGGAGCCTTCAAATCGACGATCGGCACCGTTAAACATGATCTATATCACATGAAGTATCTAGAAATTAAATTTCAAATCTTTTTGACCTAACGATCAAAGAGTTTCAAAATTTGTAATTTTAATAGTCGATATGAGGCTCTTTCTTGTTTAACGGTGTAAAACTATTCTAATTAATTGATTTTTTGTTAGAAAATTCTTTAAACTATTTAGAACAAGATCTATACTCTCGATCTTGATTACAAAATTCCTGTCATCACCTTTTAGAGGATATTCATTTTTAGCCGTTTATTTTTACGCCTACTTGATGAACAAGGGAACAATATCGAAAAAGTATGAAATTTGATTTCTAGATACTTCAAGTGGTATAAATCATTTTCAACTGTACTGATTATCGATTTGGAGGCTCCATCATCGAAAATAAATGGGTGGCAACGGAACCCGTTTGCTGCCGATAATATTCCAGCTCAACTCTATATATATATATATATATATATATATATATATATAGAGAGAGAGAGAGAGAGAGAGAGAGAGAGAGAGAGAGAGAGAGAGGGAGAGAGATTCCGGCTGGGATACTATCGATATCACCAAGGGCTTGGTGCTATCAAGGTTTTCACCGTTAGATTCAACCCTTTGATTATTTTTACCCGTTAGATCATACTATTCAACCAATCATCCACTCAACTCAAAGGGGCCCACATCATTCTAATCGTACAATTTCCAATCCAATGGCTAAAAAACTAATAGCACCAATAGCTTGGTGCTATTGATAGTATTCCAGTCTAGTTCTATATATATATAGAGAGAGAGAGAGAGAGTTAAGTTTCTTTACTTTCAAAAGTATGGAGACCTCTGTATTTGTAAGTTATATGTCTGATTTGATGATCAATTCCATTAGACATGATTTATGTTATTAGAACTAGACTGGAATACTATTAATAGCATCAAGCTATTGGTGCTATTAGATTCTTAGTCCTTGGATTGAGAAATGTGCGGTTAGGATGATGTGGATCCCTGGGTTGAGCGGGTAGTTGGTTGAATAGTATAATCTAACGGGTAAAAAAAATCAAAGAGTTAAATCTATCAGTGGAAAACTCGATAGCACCAAGCCCATGGTGCTATCGATAGTATTCCAGCCGGACACTATATATATATATATATATATATATAGCAACAATCATGTGGTTGATGAGGTTTTTTCACTTTGGTGGTGGGACCACATGAGAACATCCATGGTGGAGTCATGAGCTGCGACTACTGCAGTATTGGTTTTCTCCTTGATTTGAGTAGAAACGAGAACTCAACTCTTTTGGAGAATCCATAAAATTACTTTACAGGAAAACTGATTTTATCGTAATCCAAGCTAGTTGGAAACAGTTTTTCACTCCGGAAACAGTTTTGAAGTGACTTTTACAGCAAACCAAACACCTTAGTAAAAAGGAGGAAAAGAAAAAAAAATTCCTAATTTTCAATGAAACGGATAGAAAGGTTATTTTCCCTTTTGCTGTTTGGCTGGAAGATGGTACTAATTTTTCTTTCGTCCCAAGGGGTGGTTTGGACCCAGCGTGGCCCAGCCCGGTCCGATCTTGGAAAGGTTCATTCCACCCTAGGCCTGCTAATGACCCTACTTGTCCAGAATCCTTAGCCTGCATGTTCAAATGCAATTTTCATGTACTTTTACTCAGCTATTGTAGGCATTGTTGTAATACGAACCCAACAAACGAAGTTTAATAACAAAGAAAAAAAAAATTACACTTAACAAAGTTAGCTTGCTTAGTAAACTTAGCTAAAAGATTTGCTTCTTATCAAAAGAATCTGTTTTTTAAAAAAATTGCTGGCTAACTAGATCGTCCTCTTTATATAAATGCGAAAACTTTGTTTCGGTGCTAACAGCCACCGTGAAAAACCTTCTGTTAAGTTTAACCTTTACAAAAGTATAAGCTTTTTGTTTTACAAAACATGCATTTCGTAAGGTACTTTTTTAGCCTAATGGTAAACTAGTTGATGTTGTTTTCATTTCACAACAGAAGGTCCGACGAGCAGAAAAGCATCTTTGCAGCGGTATCTGGAGAAAAGGAAAGACAGGTATTGAGGGGTTTTTTTGTCCCCATAGGAACTAACTTTCTTAGTCAGAATATCATCTTTGCAATTACTAAGCCTCAATAAATTCCACGAAATATGAAGGTTTAAGGGCAAAAGAATTGTTGGGGGTTCATCTTCTTCTGCCATGGAGATGATTTACTTGGGCCAGAAGATTCAGGATCAGGCATCAAATGAGCAATTGGTTAGGAGCGACACGAGCTCCCCTAACCACCCGAGACCACCATCAACACCCACTAGGAGCAGCTCGATGGAAAACCAGGCAGGAAAGTTACGCTTCTCGGTTGACCTTAACGATGATTGTAAGTAAATATGATCTTTACTGAATTGACTATGTCGATGAGCACATTATGTTCAGATGTTTTCAACCAAATATGTTCATTGCATGCAAACATAAGGAGAAGTATTCAATTAGCCAAAATAACTCAGCAATCTCCTGATTACACTCGTGTTCTTAATTTCTAATAAATAAATTAAACTCATCTTCCGAAAAATGTTTTGTGGAGTGTGCTTTATACTAAGTAATTAGTACCTGCCGTGTTAAATGCTTTAGCCATTTCTATCCTTCTCTATCTTTATCCAAGTAGTTCTCCACTGCTATAAATCTCAAGCTAGATAAATATTGTAACACAATCCTCTTTTGATTGTTGAGATTTCTTTCTCAGGTACTAAACTCCAAAGTCTTGATTGCATCTCATTTTTAAACAGGTGGTGGCAATTGAGAACCTAGTTTCCTTTGCTCAAAGAGTTGCTAATCCAAATGTTTCGATGCAAGGATCGAACCTAATCTTTGGAACGGTCACTTTCTTTTGAGAATTAAGCAGATGCCCTGTAGTCTGTTATCACGACTGTCGTTCCCTTGGACTACAAGAGGAAGGCTATTTTGCATCTGGTCTAATGCGGGCGTGTATACCAGGTAAATAAGATTTTAAGAAGAACATCATCAGGCTGAGAATTATGGTATAAGATGGTAAGGCGCGTCTTTAGTCTCTCGAGACAATCAATTAGCCAAGAGTTTTAGGTATTCCGTTTTGGGGTCAGATGAACTCTTACGCGGGAATCTGTTGTTGTACAAGGCTCAGGCCTATTTTGCACTTATATGTGTATCAGTAATCTTGATGGTGATGAGGTGAATGTAATTTGAGATTTTTATCTTATTATTCTGAAATTAAATTTGTGCAGCTTTGGACGTATGCTGCAGATCTTCTCCTTTCAAGTCTATACTGTCTCCAATTGTGAAGTTGATCTTTTCTGCTGCTGATGCAAAAATGCTATTAATTGTGACTTGTGAGCGCATTATCATTTTCCTTTTGACAATGCAAACATGCTGATGTGTTCTTAAATGACTCAGAGTGGATTAATGACTTGCTTCAATTATTCAACCTTAGGCAAAAAAAAAAAAAATAGTTCCTTTGTATTTTCCACTCGCTTCAACAAACTTAATTAATCATGAATTGAATGGGTCCTAGGGGAGAGAGACTGTGTGAGGACGAAGAATACAAAATCTATCTATTCCACTCTATACTTATTTATTTATTTATTTATTTATTTTTTATTTATTTTATTTTTTTATAGCATTAAAGGATAGTTAGGAGATCGCAAGGTGACACGTCTCCTACCAACACTCTCTTCTTCGTAATGAGAAATTATTGCCAACACTAGGTCTATTAGTTTGTCTTATACAGAGAACTTTTTTTTTTTTTATTTTGAAAGAAAGGTAGCAATAAACTTAGTTGGAAATGTGAATCAATTAGGATTCGAATTTGGATCTCGAATACCAACCATCAAATTCTTTTGCCACTTGCAATAGGGATGGTAGGCAGAAAACTCATTTTTTAATAGATATAATTTAGATCATTTACAAGGCCTGTGAATAGAATGTTACAAAGCCTATGAATAGAATGTTACAAGGTAGCAAATAGTCTTAAAAATTAATAATAAAGGATGAGTTATTGTTCCATTTTTGAGAAATAGGATTTAAAACTAATTTTAATTTGATAGCCAGGCCTTTTAAATGTCATAAAATACGTCCAACGAATTAGATTTTGGCATTAAATTTTTATCTTCTAGTTTTAGAGATGCCGTGTACAAAATATATTTATGCATTTGTGTGCAAAACAATTTCTCCACCACTATCCCATCCTTCCATTAATTACTTTTATTAATTTATTTGAATTATTTCAATACGTTTTTTTTCTAGTTTTTCACATATATTTTTATAAAATAATCTAATTACTAATAGCTCTTTATATTTTTTTCTCTTATACTCGTGATTTTCTTCTATTTTTGTAGCCATGTTTATTTAATTATTTTAATTACATTATTTCTTATTTTAATATCTATAGTCTTGTAATATAATCTAACTATTATTAATGAGTTCCTACAATATTTTCAAATATATATGGTCAAAAAATGTACTTAATTAAATATCCTTAAAAAAGTTATTTTTATACATATAATTGTTGAATTATGTTCTGATTATTTTAATCATTTAATATCCATATTATTAGCCATTTGCTTACGCATATATTCATTATTAATTACTTAACCACCGTGATCTCTTATAAAAATCATAATATGCTGCATATATACTCATTTAAATTATTTTTATTCAAATTAATTATATTAATAACTAAGCTGATAAAGTTTTTAAACCATACAAAAAAAAATCAACTGAATTTTGTTGCTAAAAGATTTTATATATATTCTTCGTATCACGCGGGCCCTTCACTGGTTTTGAATTAATTCCAGGGTCCCCAGCTCTTTAATTTCATGATAGACATATCTTATCTCCGTAAATTGCATCTGCTGTTCAACATTTATTATTTCTATTCTCTCTCTCAAAAAAAAAAAAAAAAAACATTTATTATTATTTATATGAAGAAGGATAGATAGCTAGAATGAATATACTCAGCAAATGTTCACCTATGAAAATTAGCCCCATGTTGGACTTGAATTTTAAGGGATCTAAGCTTTGAATGGGTTGTTACGTGGGGTAATTAAATTGCACCATCTTAACCTTTTACGAAAGTACTTAAGTAACCTAGTTAATTTCATGGAACCTGGGATTCTTTTGTATCTTCATAATAAAGTTGCAGTGACAAAAAAAAACAAAAAAACCATTATTTTTATTTTTATTTTTTAGAGATAAGTAGCATGCTACACGTTTCATTTATTTCTTGCTTATTTAATTTACAAATAAACTTGGCTACAAATGCGAATCAATTAGGATTCGAACTTGGGATCTCGAATACCAACCGTCAAGTCCTTTGCCACTTGCGCTTCGGACGGTCGATAAAACCATTATTTGTATTGGTAGATTGGAACCACTCACCTATATATCATTGTGACTGGTTCAACTTTTCCTTTTGTGCAATTCTATCAGTGACATCATGCACCTAATTAAAGAAAACCATTCCAATTGTTGGGATCATGGTTTGAGTTGATACCTCAACTAATAATAAAGGACCAGTACCCCTTTTTGTTGAAACTTGAAATCAAACTCTGGAGCATTCCAATAACCACTAGTGCATGTATTTAACATAACTCATTTTGTTGCACCTAACCTATATTTGTTAGAGGACACTTTTTAACTAAAATGATATCCACTCCTTTGTAATTGCTACTAACTACTTACCAACTCTCCTATTTTATCCATAGGCAAGAGACAAAGCATTGCATGAACTAAGGCACTTGTCTGAACCTGATGCTCACCTCTCAACCACTGCAAGTCAAAACAACTACATTAATTTGGTGTAAGAAATTATTAGAAAAATGTTAGCTACTTGTACACTCTGTATATAAATATATATATGTGTAAAGTTTTTATTATTTCCATCGAAGAGTTCATGCATTAATTAATCTTTTTGGATTTTTGGAATTTTTAACAAAGGTTAATAATACTAATAAAAAAAATAATAGCTCTTGCATGAGTGCGGTGTAAATTAATCTCACTTCTAATTTTAGGGTGTACATATAGAATTGCTCTAATTAGTATTGAAAAGGATCTATTTTGAAGTGAGTGGTTTTTTCTCTTTTGTCTTTGTTTTGTAACATATTTCTCTATTCTTTTTTGAAGTCAATCGAGACTAGGTACGAAGCCGGTGAGCCCCATGCGTGCTCTGATCGAATGAATACTTGAAATAAGATGCATCACAAATTAATCAAAACTTGTCATGTCATATGTATATTAGGATAATCCTGCATGTTTCTATCTTTTCAACATATAATAACTAATGCGTCCTGGATTGACATTTGGGAATCTACATCATTCGACTGATTATTCGCGTGCATCGCATGCAACTGTTATATATGCAAGCTTGTAGCAAGCATCACACTAATTAATTAAAGAGTTAGGACCTGCACATATGGCCCATCTCATGCATGTAGAGCCCCTGCAAAAGCATTGTTTAGGTATAGGTACGTAGTTGAAGACGCTATATATAGTGTTTTGACTCGACAGTATCAATATAGAACTCTTTCCATATATAACAACAACAATATATAGAGTAAAGATGGAGCATTTCATTGCTGCTTCTCGTAGCATAACTATTCTAAAAGACGTACTGCATGTACAAACAACCATTTACACATTATTTAGAAGCAACACATGTGGAACCTAAATACAAGTCTTTTATGCGAACATTAATGTCTCTATCAACTATGTTATGCATGTCTTTTATATATATATATATATATATATATATTGAGATAGAAGTAAATTAACTGGAACAAGTTTCTTTTACATGGTCGGTCATTCCCCAAGTGGCATTAGGTTGGCTTTGGTGATCTAATGCCACAACTGAGGGGAAGGGAAGGTGAAGGGAGGGATTATTTTGAGGGGCTCCAACTCCAAAAGAACAGTTGAGTTCGAGTTGGCCAAATCCCCACCTATAACACACACACACTCTCTCTCTCTCTCTCTCTCTCTCTCTCTCTCTCAAATATTTGCCCTATTCCCCCACATGGCAATGTTGGATGATCCACTGTTTGTAGCCGTTATCTAAATTTTGTCTCCACTCTCCCTCAAAATCAAACAGCAACTTGAACATGTGGGGGAGGGCCCAACTACTGAACTTGTCAAACCCCCCCCTTACTGATAATTAATCATGTTCCCACTCAGTGCCAACGAAAGGTTGTCTCGTACCATTTCTTTATATATATATATATATATAGATATATATATATATATATATTATATATATATATATATATATATATATAATAATAGATAGACATTTAATCTAAGGAAAAACGAAAAGAAGAAAATTAAGATAAAAAACCTATTTTATGCTTCTGTGAAAATTATGTCTAGGGAGAGCTTTAGTAGAATTTGTTTTGACCTGCTGCTTGAAGTAAAAGTTTTGAGGGAAGAACTAATAATACCTTTATCCATCAATTTGTTTTAAAGTAATTTTTTATTATCGTATAAATATAGTTGTAATTAACTTGGATTTTTTTTTCTTTTGTTTTAAAACTTATTCCAATTCCTCTATTCACAAAAATTAGGTTCCAACAGACCGTCCCTTGCATAGTTGATGGGCAGCTTAACAATTTGTATTTGAGATTCGAAATTTAAAATCTAATTAATTTATATTTTTAGTTGAGTTTAATTTTTAAAAATGTAATAAAATATACAGCATGCTGTTTTTTTATTAAAGAGAAAAATATAAATCGGTGGGTTGTTTGGACGGAGCGCAATAAGATTGTCTTCAGCGTGGAGACCCCGGATGCTACCCGAGCAATTGGAAGGGTCGTTGCGTTATTGAAGGCATGGACCGAGGCACTAGACCCGTGATCGCTCTTTAATCTCTCGAGTCGGTGCTCTTGTCTACTTATCTGTACTGGTCTCTTACTGTTTTCTTTTCGCTTTGCCGGTTCCGCTAGGAGGCCTTAGCTGTCTCCATCATGTACGCTAAATTCATTTTGCTTAATGAATGAAGCAGGTAGCTTGCTACCTCTTTCTCAAAAAAAAAAAAGAGAAAAATATAAATCTTTGGTTACATAAAAAAATATTTTTTCATACCAAACTCGCAATAACGGTATTTAAAGATAGTACATTTTTTTGTAACCATATATAGACGTCAAAAATTTTTACACTGGGAGTTGCACAAAAATTTGTACTCTCACGCCAAATGGTACATTTTATTAAAAATTGGGAGACTATATATAAAGAGAGAACTAGATTACTATAATATTAATAGCACAAGTCATTTGTGCCGATAGGTTTTCTATTTTTATATGAAAAGATGTGTAGTTAGGATAATGATGGTCAAAAAAATAAATTTAACGAAGAAAAAATTAATAACACTAAATAGTTGATGCTATCGATAGTATAATAGCCGGACTCTTTATAACACTAAATAGAACTTCCGAATCGACGATCCATATCGTTAAACATTATCTAGAGCATTTAAAACTTCTAGAAATCAAATTTCATAATTTTTCGACACTATTTACCTAACGATCAAAAGCTCACAAAATTGACAACTTTTAACGGCCGGTATGAGATACTTGCTAGTTTAACGGTCTAAAAGAATCGGAATAGGTTGAATTTTTGATAGAAAATTCTATTCACTATTTAGATAAAAATCAATAATTTCGATCTTAAATTAAAAGATCCGATCATCCATTTTTAGGACGTCGTTCGATTTTGATCATTCATTTTATACCCGCTTGATGAACTTTATTAAATTCATTTTCTGAAATTTTTAAATACTTTAGATTACATTTAATGGAGTGGATCGTCGATTCAGAAATCCCATCATAAAAAATAACTTATGGATACGAAAGGCCCAATACTCATAAGAGTATAGTAACCCTACTCTCTCTCTCTCTCTCTCTCTCTCTCTCTCTCTTCTATATTATATATAATTATATTATTATATATATCCGACTTGGAATAACTATTACATAGGCATAAAGCATTTGGTGCTATTAAGTTTTCGGTACTTGGATTAAAAAATATAGGGTTAGAATGATGTGGGTCCCTAGGGTTGAGTAAGTTGTTAGTTTAATAGTATAATCTAATAGATGAAAATAGTTAAAAAGTTAAATCTAATTGCGAAAAATTTGATAGCACCGTACGGATGGTGTTATCAATAGTATTCCAGTCGGACTATATATATATATATATATATATATCTTTCCTTATATAAGCCTCACACGATGCAAATTTGTTGATTTTCCAGCTCATAAAAAACTTATTCCCTCCCGACTCGCAACGACAGCGGAAATGGCGGCGACCAACGAACGGTCTGTGATCGCCCCAATCTGACGCGTGAAGTCGACGTGTCCCCCATCCGTGCACTATCGCCATCGCCGCGAGGAGCGAGGTGAGCGACCCCTTTCAACACTTAAAAACTGCGCTCCTGCTCCACCCCTCCCCCCCCCCAAACTCCAAAGCGCACACTCATTAGTTACTTTCAAGGATAAAAGAGCTAGCGAACAATCAATCAATCCCCCTCCTTTTCCTCCTCCGCTTCTCCCCTCCCCTCCCCACCCCACCCCACACCAAGCAGTAGGAGGAGATCGCGTGCTTCGGATTCCTCCCCTTTTTTGACCAAATACTTATGATCACGGCCCCAGTGATCGGGAACTGTGCCCCGCTTTCATCGGTTCGGCGCATTTTTTTTTTTCCAGCTTTTTTTCTCTTTGTTTGTTTGGGGTTTTTTAGGCGCAATCTTTCGATTTCTGAGGTGGGTTTTTGGTGATTCGTCTTAAAAGATCCGCCTTTTATCGCTTAGATTCGGATTTAGAGGCTGCAATTAAGTAATAGTTGCGTTCCTAACTTGCTTTTAGAATCACGTCGTGCCCCGCATTGATCCGTTTGGTGCGTTCGTTTAGCTTTTTATTTGATTTTTTGTTTGGAATCTTTTGATTCCTGAGGTGGGTTTTTTGGTGGTTCGTCCTAAAAGGATCCACCTTTCTTCGCTTAGACTCGAATTTAGGGGTTCCGATTGAGCACAAGTTGCGTTCTCACTTGCTTGTAGAGACATATTGTGCCCCGCTTTGATCGGCTCGGTGCATTCGTTTAGCTTTTTATTGAGTTTTTCGGTTGAAATCTTTTGATTTCTGAGGTGGTTTTTTGACGGCTCATCTTAAAAGAGTCACCTTTGTAGCTTAGATTCGAATTGAGGGGTCGTGGTTGAGAAAAATTCTACTTTCTCACTTGCTTTTAGGATAAAATCTCTCCATCTCATTCGCTATTTTTTCTCTTAGAAATCAGTGGAATATAGATTTCGTTGGGGGGAACCCTCTTCAAGTAGGTTTGATTGGTGGAAGGAAGGAGACATCCTTTCTTCAATTTTCCTTTGTGAGTTGTTGTACTGTGGAGAGTTGAGTATTCCATGAGGAAGCTCTTCTTCTCTGATTCCTCTTGCAAAGAAACCAAAGTGCACACTGTGAATCCTCAATCATGGCTTAAAGTCGAAAGAGGGAAGCTCGCGAAGTTCAACGCCTATTCCCCTTCCTCAATGTAAGCTCTCTTTCTCTTTAGTTTAGTTTTTCTCATCCCTTTCTCTGCAAGGATACTGAAACTTGGCCCCCTTTGTTCTTGTAATTTGTAGTGAGTCTCTCATAAAGGTCTCAGAACCACCCATTCTTCCGCTATTTAAGCCGGTAGACTATGTAAAAGTCTTGGCTCATGTACATGAGGAGCTAGAAACTTGCTCGCCGGATGAAAGGTCAAACCTGCACTTGATCCAATATCAAGTGTTTAAGGGCCTCGGAGAGGCCAAATTATCTCAGAGAAGCCTCCGCTCCGCATGGGAAAAGGCAAGCACGATACATGAGAAGCTCATTTTCGGGGCGTGGCTCAAGTATGAGAAGCAAGGAGAAGAGCCCATTTGCGACCTTCTCTCTTCGTGCATCAAGTGTTCGCAGGAGTTCCAGTTATTGGAATTTGTATCCCAAATCTCCTTTAAAGCAGTTGAAAGAAAGAATTCATGTAATTCCAATGGGCCTGAAAATTCCTCCCTCGTCGTCTATTTTCGGATAAGAGAGGAAAAGATTGCTTGTGATCGGCAAAAGATTGCAGCTTTGTCAACTCCGCTTCACACTATGCTTAATGGGGGATTCATGGAGTCTCAGCTTGAAGTAGTTGATATGTCTTTTAATGGCATTTCCCCCTTGGGAATGAGAGCAATCAGTAAATTCAGTCTTACAGGGAAATTGCCCGAGTTATCTCCAGAAATTATATTTGAGATATTGGTATTTGCTAATAAATTTTGCTGCAAGAGTTTGAAAGAGGCTTGCGATCGAAAACTTGCTTCTTTTGTTTTGTCGAGACAAGATGCTGTAGAATTTATGGAGTGCGCGCTCGAATTGGGGTGTTCTGTCCTTGCTGCTTCATGTTTGCAGGTCTTCTTAAATGAACTTCCGGTTTGTTTAACTGATGATCGAGTGGTTAGAATTTTCTCAGATGCAAATGAACAGCAGAGGTCAATTATGGTCAGCCACTCCTCGTTTGCCTTATATTGCTTGCTCAGTGAAGTTTCCATGAATACGAATCCGACGTCGGAGGTCACAAAGTGCTTCTTGGAAAAGCTGGTAGAATCAGCCAGCAATAACCAACAAAAACAAATAGCCTTTCATTGGTTTGGATGTGTGATGCTTCTAAGAAAAGAATATTATGAAGCTGAGAGATTATTTAATGCTGCTTTTGCTTCTGGGCATGTCTATTCTGTTGCTGGATTGGCTCGAGTGGCTTCTCTAAGGGGCAATAAGCACTTATCTCACAAGAAACTCAGCTCTGTTTTATATACCTATGCCCCACTTGGGTGGATGTATGAAGAGAGATCTCTATATGCCGGCGATGAAAGCAAGTGGGAAGATCTTAATAAGGCAACTGAATTGGACCCGACTCTTCTTTACCCTTACATGTTTAGATCTGCATCTTTAATGAGAAAACAAAGTGTAGAAGCTGCCCTCATGGAAATAAACCGTGTTCTTGGTTTCAAGCTTGCATTGGAGTGCTTAGAACTAAGGTTCTGTTTCTACCTTGCTCTTGAAGATTATAGGGCGGCATTATGCGATATTCAGACTATCCTTACAATCTCTCCTGAACATCGAATGTTTGAAGGCCGGGTTGCTGCTAAGAAGTTGCGATTGCTTGTTTTAGAGCATGTGGAGAAGTGGAGTATCGCAGATTGTTGGATGCAGCTTTACGATCGATGGTCATCGGTGGATGATATTGGTTCCCTTTCGGTTATCTATCAGATGCTTGAGATGGATGCTGCCAAAGGGCTGTTATTCTTTAGACAATCTTTGCTTCTGCTAAGGTAATTCTTCTAAATATGCACTAAATTAAGGGTTAATTACAATTTTAATTCCTGAAGTTTGAGTCTGATTTTATTTTCATCCTTTTGAGTCTCTTGAATTAAAAACTGTCTTGCTAGCGTCATCTTCTGTGAGGGCCAATCTCAAAAGGCTGCCATGTCTGCTGATTTTACTGAAGTTAAGTAATGGAAGGATATAATTGTTTCATGGGACAAACTGTAGGGACTAAACCGTCAAAATTGAAATCCTAAGGATGTGTTGAAATTTTGATCAAACCTTCGCACATCTTGAAATGGGTGTTCAAAGTTTGAAAAGTCTTGATTTGACTACCAAACCATACAATATCTTTCATTCAAGTACCTATTTGTCAATTATGATATTTGCAACTCGATGTAATATTCTGTAACCTGATGGATTATTCTGTTAGTTGATAGAATATTTTCTGCTTCTTTTGAAGGATACCGGTTAAGATTTAAGAAAACTTGACAGAATTATCTGAAATAAAAGGCAATGAAAGACTACGTGGTAAATCAGAACTCGTAATATTCAGGTCCCTATTTTAAATGAACTATAGTTCATGTAAGGTCTATACATTTGTACCCAGTAAATACATACTCCGTATCATTGTTGCTCCCTATACGTGGGAATTATAATTTGATTCTTCTTAACAGATTAAACTGCCCCGAGGCAGCAATGCGCAGCCTACAGCTTGCTCGCCAGCATGCAGCGAGCGATCATGAGCGTTTGGTCTATGAAGGATGGATTCTATATGACACTGGCCACTGTGAAGAAGGGCTTCGTAAAGCCGAGGAATCAATCTCTATTCAAAGGTCATTCGAGGCTTTCTTTCTCAAAGCTTACGCTCTTGCTGATTCGAATATCGATCCTTCAACCTCGTCAACTGTTGTCTCACTACTTGAAGATGCTTTGAAGTGTCCTTCAGATAGACTTCGGAAGGGTCAGGTATTATATTTATGCTGCTTAACAGCTTCGGTGTGTTAAACTACTATCTGTTCTTCTATTCATAGACAGTCCATTCCCAGCTATTTGCTGTTTGATTTATAAATGTGAAATTTCATGGTATTAAGCCTAAAATCTAAATGCACACCATCGAGAATATTGCAAGGACAAACAAAGTTGCTTATAAATGAATTGAGACATTATTACATCTGTCAAAGAGTTTCGTTGCCTGCATTTGAGTTGGCTATCTAACAAACTGGAAAAAAAAAAAAAAAAGGAAGTGTACAGTGGTCTGCAAAGATATGGCTGCATATCTAGTGATTTCTAAACTCTCAAGCTGAGTAAAAGATGGGCTATTTCTTGGTTATTTTTGCTACAGCTGCATAGGAAATGTAGGAGGTTCCTTCCTACAAATATCTGTGTCTTTTTATGTTTGTCTTTCTCATTTTCTAAATATAGTAACATTTCTGATTTGGCAGCATAAAACAGGAAATTCTTGTAAAACTACCTAAGGGGAAGATGATTAGTAAGACGTTACAGAAAAGTTGGGGAAAAAGGAAAAGAAAAAATTTAAATATGTACAGGTATCCAAGAAATATTGAACTTTGGTTGTCAAAGTAGTCAAAATAGCATTGTGTGGATTTCAGTAAATTTTCCTAAGTGAAGAAAGAGCTCCAACAGTGAATTTTTCCCTAATTTGTTCTGTGATTACTAAGCAATTAAGCATAGTAAATTATTCTGTTTCTAACTTAAACGGGGACTCACCAATACAAATTTAAAAAGAGGCCAATCTGAAAGGTTACGTGACGAGGAACAAAAAGGAAATGCATCATTTGCTTACATTTTCTGTGTTGCGAGCTATATTATTTCAAAGTATTGCTGTATTAGGGAAATATTTTTGATCATAGTATGAAATGCAGGCCCTGAACAATCTCGGAAGTGTTTATGTTGACTGTGAGAAGCTAGACCTGGCAGCTGAGTGCTATGCGAGTGCCTTAAAGATCCGACACACCCGGGCCCACCAGGGCCTGGCCCGCGTCCACTTCCTTAGGGGCAATCGAAGTGCTGCCTACGAGGAAATGACCAAGTTAATAGAGAAAGCTAGGAATAATGCATCAGCTTATGAGAAGAGGTCGGAGTACTGCGATCGTGAACTCACAAGAGCCGATCTGGAAATGGTGACCAAATTGGACCCTTTACGAGTCTATCCTTACCGATACCGAGCTGCAGGTAGGGTACCGAGCTCCATACTCCTTATCATTGCCCAAAAGAAAGTGTTTACTGTCATTGAACTCTCTGCCGTCCAACCTATACATCTGATTTGTATCGCAAACTTGATTTAGATCTGAATCGCTTAAGAAGCCTTATAATTGAATAGCACAATCCATTTCACATTGACTGGAATCTCCACGATACTTAGCTCGCTCACTTCGTAGACCATGTACTGAGTTACAAATGAGGAATTTTCTTGCTCTGAGCTGAAATCTGGTATGCTTCTGATTTGCAGTGCTTATGGATAAGCATAAAGAGCAGGAGGCCATAAGGGAGCTGACGCGGGCGATTGCATTCAAAGCGGATCTTCACTTACTCCACCTGCGAGCCGCTTTCCACGAACACATCGGCGACATCACGAGCGCTCTTCGCGATTGCAGGGCTGCTCTTTCCATGGACCCCAACCACCAGGAAATGCTCGAGCTTCATAATCGATTTCACAGCCAAGAACCGTAGCAATTACTGTGTACATAAACATATATCTATCTATATACACAATTAATATTGTTCCTGTTATGGTTCTGTTTTGCTATTGCACTGTCTTTTCTTTTCTTTTCTTTTTTTCAGGAAAAATCTTTTGTAAGTTTATTCTCTTCGTAATAAGTTATTTGGTTAGAAGTCGTTCAGGTAATATACATTTGCATTCCTATCCTCATCATGCATATCAATTGAGAGAAAAAGTTTGCTCTCTTCGGTGAATTTACTCTGCACAGTGGATGTTCCTACATTTTTGAAATCACACGGAGAGATAATCAAGTTTACACATTGACTAGAAATCAAGTTTCGGCATTAACTGAAAACAGAAGCATTAGTTTTCTAAGAGACGCCAGCTAGTACTTACTTCTAATAAATTGACAGTGCAGTCTGGGAGAGGCAAAAATTTTATGGACACATGTCCAAAATCTTTTTTTGAGGATAGTCTGGACCACGCGGGCCACAGTCCCCGCTGCTCTGCGCGACTGCGCCTCTCCCTCTCGGGAGAGCAGCGGGTTTTTTTTCGGTGCACCATCATTTTTTACTTTAAAATTTTAATTTTAATTTTAATTTAATATAATAGATATATATTTTATAATATTTTAAAAAATATATGCAAAAGAATTTTAAATTCTAAATTCTAAATTATTTTACATATATTTTAAAATGTCATAATATATATTATCAAATTATAATTAAAAATAAAAAATAAAATTTTAAAACAAAACTAGTACACCGGGTGCACCAAAAAAAAAATTCTGACTGCTCTTCCCAACAGGACGGATGGGTCCGCGTGGCTCGTGTCCCACATGGCGCACATCCGGGAGTGGCCCCAACTAAGTTTGTTTGGGGCCATTCCCCATATAATTTCTGTCCGGTTCACAGGTCCTGGTCCGCGGAACAATAATACGTCCAACTAACGCTATACGACTGCACGCTAGCTTGCAGCATCAATACAATCAATACAAACAAGTGAAAGCCGAGTTGTACGGCACGCTCCCCGCATTTTTGGGGTTCGGTGGGGCCCACCAATGGGGGGTGTCGCGGGTTTTCGCTTTTTTTTTTTTTCTCCGCTCGCGTTGGCCTCCCGCCCCGCTCTCTCTCTCTCTCCACGTCCACCCTCCCCAATCCCCGCATCTTCCTCTCTCTCTCTCCGCCGTCCGATCTCATCGCCGAGATCCGCCGGGGTTCGTGGAGAGCCTGTACGGCATTTTCCCCGCGTTTAGGGGGTTCGTTGGGGTCCACCAGCGGAGGCATCGCGGGTTTCTCTCTCCGCGTTGCTCTCCGCGTCTTCCTCTCTCTCCCCGCCGTCCGATCTCCTCGCCGAGATCCGCCGGGATTCGCGGCATGATCCTCCCCCGGGGAGATCTGCCGAGGATCTCCCCCGATCTCTCGCATCTAGCTTCTAGGCGTTTCGAGGGTCCGGTGGGGTCCACCAGCGAGGAGCGGGGGCGCCGGCGTGGTCGGGTGCGGGCGCGGGCGCGAGTCGGGGGCGCGAGCGGGCGCGCGTGCTGGCGCGAGTCGGCGCGGGCCAGGCGCGAGCTAGCGCGGGCCGGGCATGGGTGACGTGGCTCCCCACCTCTCTCTCTCCGATCTCCCCACGCGGCACGCGGATCCGCCGGGATCCGCGGTGCGATCTGCGGGGTTTTTTTTTCCCCTCCGCGCTGTCNCCCATTAAAGGTTATTATTATCTGCATATATATCTCTGTCTTTCTCAATTCTATCAATTTATATTTCTTTTCAAATTTTAATTAAAAGTTTCTTTCCTCTTCTTGCCTAATTTCATTAATTAAATACTCTAATTTCGAGCTTTTTTTTTTTTACTATTTCTTTGCTTATTTCTATCTAATTCAGACAATTAATATTTAAAGTAATATTATTTTTATTATTTCTTAATTTTTATATTTTATCAAAATTATCCACAGCGAAGCGCGGATTCTTCACTTGTTTTCCATAACCGCTCAACCTTGAGATCCTCCTCCTCCTCCTCCTAACGCTTCCAACCCGGCCCACGAAACAATGGCGTTAAGCAACAGCAGCAGCAGCAGCGATAGGAATAGGAAGCTCCGGGTGTTCTTCATGCCGTTCTTCGCGTCGGGGCACATGATCCCCATGACGGACGTGGCGCGCCTCGTGGCGTTGCGCTTCCCCGGGGAGGTGGAGCCGACCATGGTGGTCACCCCGGCCAACGCCGCGCTCATCGCTCCCTCCCTCCGCGGCTCCCCCGGCGTCCTCGTCCTCACCTACCCCTTCCCCTCCGTGGGCCTCCCTCCGGGCGTCGAGAACCTCTCCTCCGCCCCCGCCGCCGAGACCTGGCGCATCTACCGCGCCGTCGACGAGTCCCGCGCCGTCCACGCCGACCTCCTCCGCCGCCACCGCCCCGACGCCGTCGTCTCCGACGTCGCCTTCTGGTGGACCACCGCCCTCGCCGCCGAACTCGGCGTCCCCCGCCTCACCTTCTACCCCGTCGGCGTCTTCTCCCAGCTCGCCCTGACCAACCTCTTCAAGATCCGCGCCCGCATCATGGCCTCCGACGCGCAGCCGGTCGAGGTTCCGGACTTGCCGGGCCCGCACCGCATCCGCATCCCCAAGTCGGAGCTGCCCGACTTCCTGGTCAGCGACGACCACCTCACGGCCGCGTGGCCGCGCATCAGGGAGGCGCAGGAGCGGGGCTACGGCTGCGTGGTCAACACCTTCTACGAGCTGGAGCCCGACTACTGCGACCGCTATCGCAGGACGGAGGCCAAGCGCGCCTACTTCGTGGGCCCCGTCGCCCTCTCTCTCTACGGCGGGAGCGAGAGCGCCGAGGAGCGCGGCGGCGGGGGGCCGGGTGCGCGCGAGGTGGTGGCGTGGCTGGACGCGCGGGAGGCGGGGTCGGTGGTGTTCGTGTGCTTCGGGAGCTGGTGCCACTTCAGTGCGGCGCAGCTCGGGGAGCTGGCGAGGGGGCTGGAGCTGTCCGGGAAGGCGTTCCTGTGGGCGGTGAGGGAGGGCGGCGGCGCGGCGGAGGAGTGGACGGCGGAGGAGTTCGAGCAGTTCATCAACGAGACGCTGGTGGCGGAGGTGGTTGGGTTCGGCGAGAAGGTGTGGGGGGAGGGGAGGCGGAGCGCGAGGGAGGTGGAGGGGGAGGTGGTGCCCGCGGAGGCCATCGCGACGGCGGTGACCCGATTCATGGAGGGAGAAGAGGGGGCGGAGAGGGCGCGGAGGAGGGCGTCGGAGGTGGCGGAGAAGGCCAGGGCTGCCGTGGCCGAGGGAGGCTCGTCGTGGCGGGATCTGAGCCGTCTGATCGAGGATCTGTTGCGTGAGTGGCGGGGGGTAGAGCAGGAGGGAGCGGGGAACGCGTGAGCGCGCGTCGCGGTAACGGCAGACTGGCGGTTGCGGGCGTTGCGTCAGGGACGTTACGCTCACACCTTTGCCTGGCTGCCTTGTCTCTGCTGACGTGGGCGATGCGTCAGGGACGTTACGCTCATACCTCTGCCTTTAGCTCTGCTGACGTCATCTACTTTCGTAATAATATATGGGAATAAACTATGGCAGCTTCTAAATAAATAAATAAACAAAATAGTCTTAGGTTAACAAAATAGTAATGCTATAGATTTTCTCAAAATATTGTCCTTCAGATCAAACGTATGATGATGGTACCAACAGCAGCACAAGGAGGAATTCTACACTGTCACACTTACATCACATCATCAATAACAAGCCAATTACGTTTTTTCTTTTTAAACAAATGTATAATAAAAATACTTTTTTACAATCATGATGGGACATATATTATAATAAAAATATTTTTTTACAATTATGATGGGACATATATTTTTAAAAGAATTAATTTGATTGATTTGTTACGCCACGTCACTAATATACCCGTTGCATTCTAGAATTTTTCCAGCACCAAGTGCTGACCTTACAAACAACTACTTTAAATTAAAGAATTTTTTTTTTTAAAAAAAAAAGCAACGGATAGTCGACACTGTCATCAGTGGTCTACTTATTAAAGATCATCAACAAACACAAGTACTCATATTATCATGTGGTACTTCGTTCACCAGTCCCAAAACAAAATTAGTACAATAAGATGCAGCATGTCCGCAAGTGATTTGCTCAAAGACAGTTAACTCTCAAGTGTTTCTACAAATGCTTCCTAGATCAAGCGGATCAATTGCAGGGCGCCATCGATTTCAAGAAAACAAAATAAATAGTAATTATAGGAATATTTCACATAAGAGTTATGTCTCGTCAACTGTCTCATTAAAAGACATATCAAGGTACTCGGCAAGACTAAGCTCGGAGTTCAACTTGCTAGCGCTTCGTTCGGGTTTGTTTTCCTTCGCAGCCAATGATTCAGGAAGCCAAGCCCGTGAGCCGCTCCTGGGCTCGAGTATATTCCCAACAATTGGCTGCATACTCTTCCAAGGATCTTCCACCATGGACTTGCCATAGTGGTGCTCTGGCTCTTCCGAACCTGACTGGTTATTCACACTTGGGCGCCTCCCGCCACTTCCTCTCCCGCTACTTCCTCTCGGACTAAAGCCTTTGCCTCTTCCCGAGTATGAGTTAGAGCTATTTCTGATTGCCGTATAATTCATAGGACTACCTCCTTGATCGTAATTAGGGCTCTTAGAACCGCCTCTTGATGAGTTGGAATAGAAGCCGTGGACAGGAGTGTTACAAGGATTCGATGCACTTGGACCACTCGGAGGAGTTCCGCAGGGTCCTGATAAAGGGGTTTGGCAATGGATGGGGCCTCTCCATGAACTGCTTGGTGGTGGATATGGTGGTGCCTGAAATAGGCTGTGATCTGGGAATTGATAGTTATGAGATTGGTGTGCTGGAGAAGGCTTTCCACCCATGTAATAGTTCCCTGCACCAGCTGAAACAAAAGATTGGTGTGCTGGAGAAGGGTTTCCACCCATGTAATAGTTCCTTGGACCAGCTGAAACAAAAGGAGAACAGAAAACATTAAACAAATTTGCACAAAGATGAGAAAGAAATCATGATTTTGCACTTTTGGGGGGAAAGGTTAGCTTATCCAGCAAGCAGCTTTTCTCAATTTTACAGACTAAGAAGTAGATACATTGCAATTCCTATTCTAAAACCATATGCCAACCAGATTGCAGGTTACACTGTAAATATGAAGTGAACAAACATATGTTCAGACAAAGATTATTTAGCTTCTACAGCGTGGTTCTTGTGTTAGTGCTAAAAGAACCAGACGAGGAACCTCACTTGTCTGAGCTTACAGGAGCACATTTGAAAAGAACAATCTTGCACTTGACTCCATCAAAAAGCATATTTGTTGCACTTCAACAGAATAATAATCTTAAAGAACTGAACTAGGAGGGACTAGCCCAGCAAAACAGCTCTGTTCTGATAGAAGAAAATCCAAACTATGTACAAGATTCCCACCAAAGGCTATGTGAGACCTTTAACTAACAATACTCCTGGTTTATTGCATGATTGATACTCCATTCCCAATACATCCACCACCAGGCCTACACGCATGGCTAGATCTACTATATGCTCAAAATATTCATCAACTAAGGTTGGTATAAACATTCTTTCAGCAAATTACATGGCTGTGTTTTAGATATCTACCAGTTAAACAAAAATACATTTAACAGTTACCAGGTCATCAATATTTTTCTTGAGTTCACCAAAACTTGCAATATGTCCAACCATACTTTTATAACCATAGTTAATTAATTTGTCAACAGAAATTTTAAACAAGTTAATATCCTGCTGTATCCTTCAAAGAAAGCCAATATGCCTCAGAAACACGATATCAAAACCTAAATTTTCCCAACATTACATGAATAAGAATTCTGTTTTCTGATCGGGAAACTTTCTTTATATTGTAGTCACTATTTACAAGTTTCTATGATCCAATTCAGTTTGCAATCAGAAGAATAGCTAAAGGCAACCAAATCAATTGGTACAAAAAGAAAAGCAAATTGGCTCCGAATCATTGGAAAAAGGAAAATAAACCAAACTGAATCAAGCTGAAGAATCAATTTTGATTCGGTTTTTGCTATGGGATTGAGTCTTCACTGATCACTAACATACTTAATTCCGACAAAACTCTAAAAGGGTTAAGAAGCTACTGATTCAAACACCCCCAAAGTAAAAGAGGCAGAAATAAAAAGAGGGGACACTTGATTAAGAGATGGAACACTTGATTAATACATAAATCCAAATGTAAACTAATCGACCGCTATTATAGCTTTTCATACAACATCCATGGGTTCCAAGCTATTCAAGGTTAACAACGTTGCTCCAAAAATGAGTCTCCAATCACTTGAATCACCTATTGTCCGCAAAGCACGATTGTGCGGATGTCGTATTGCTGAAACTATTGTTGAAACTAGGGAAAAAGGATTGCTTGGATCTCCTCTCCGTAAAGGATTAGCAGGTCATATAAATGTGCACAAGGATTATGAGAAAAATGCAAACAACAAATATTGGGAGCAACAACACATCCAAAGTTTTCTTGAGAGAGGGAGAGCTCGGCTATAACTAAGCACACTAGAAACAAACAGATGTTCACATAAAACAATAGTTTCGGGATAAATTTTATACATTGAGCATGAAAAGGCATCTCTTTACCGTTAATACGAGCTGGTGGGGATTAATTTAGTAGTATAGAGTGATACGCTATAAATTTGAGAAGCACAAACAGTTGCATCGAGAATTAGGGGTTAAAGGAAAGGATTGGCGAGAGAGAGAGAGAGAGAGAGAGAGAGAGAGAGAGTACCATTAGGGCGAGCATATGGAGGGTTCGGAGACGGGGAGTGGTGGTGTGCGCTCTTCCTCTTAGATCCGGAGAAGCCCCCCGTAGGGTTCGTGTAGTAGTCGAACCTCGGGGTCCGGGGCGAGGCCTCGGCGGCTTGCAGCGGCGGCGGCAGGAACGGAGTAGGGTGAGGGAGCGGCGACGCCGTAGGCGGTGGCGCGGATGCCTCCATGCGAAGGGATAGGAGCCTCTCCTTTCGCTTCGCTGAATCCTCCATGATCGCCACGAAGAAGAGGGAAACAAAGTTAGGGTTTTGATTTGGGGGGAGACGGGGTACTAAAGACTAAAGAGGGAGATAAACAGTAAATTTATGGAGAGAAACCGTATACTATTCTAGTTGTGCGGATTGGTCGTTATATTTTTATTTGAGTTTATCGCTAGTAATTTGATTTATATTGCACTTAAGATTCTGATGGCAAAAAATATAATTTTTTAATAATAATTAATTTATTTTATAATGAGGTAGTTGATTTATTTTAATTTACTTTCAATAGATTAAAAGAGTAATAGCCCTCACAATCCAAACTCTACCGCACCTTTATAAAAGTAAATTGAAATTTAAAAATAATTTTATTCCTACTTAAAAAATTAATTTAACCAAACATATTCTTAATTTTTAAAAATTTATAAATTACTGTATTATAATATTTTTGAATTACATGTCAGTAATTTTACCCCAACTTGTTAAAAAAAAAAAACTATCCTCACACCTACTCCTACTCCTACTCCTACTCCATAAGTAAAATCCTATGCTTTAGTCCTAAAAAAAGCTAGGATCTCCACTTTTTATATCAATATTTTTCAATACTAAAATTTCAAAAAAAATTTATAATTTTTTGGATTTAAAAAATTTAAAATATACATATTAAACATACTAATAGCATTTACAAAAAAAAAATTTATTTTATTAAAACAAAGCACGACATAGAAAAAGTTCACAATCTCCTATGATTTATCTTTTGAAAAATATATTAAATTCTGATCATGAAAAATATTTTAGTCCAGCACAATATGTATTATATTTTACTATTGATATATTGTTATTTATATGCGTAGAATTTAAAAATTAAAATTTAGATTTTAATTATTATTTAAAATTTAAAATTTAATTATAATATTATTTAAAATTTATAATTTAGAATTTAAAAAATTTAATGATGATGTCGTCAACTTACTAATAATGCTGTTGGGATCTAATAATGGGCTTAGTGCAGCAGCACTGTTGGCCAACCAATAGCAGGGTCGCCACGCCGCTCGATGCTTCCAGAACCTTCCGACCAAAATATCACACGCCGCCCTTCACAGATCTCTCTAGAAGCTTCCGCGCGCTCGTGCGCGTGCGCATGGGACGAGGCTCCGCTATTTTAACCCCGTGGATCCTCCGCTTCCCCTCCTCGCAGAGATCAGCACCCAAAGCCCTCGCTAAGTTTGCTCACTCACTGCCCAAACTCTTGCTCTTGCTCTTTGAACTGCGACCACAACCTGCTTGCTTAAATTCCTCTACCAATTTTACCATTTCTCTTCGATTTTTCAGTGATTACCCAGCTGGGCCATGGACTCACCTCCTTGTGTTGTTGTGAAAGAGGAATTCCCGGGGGAAGAAGGGTCTGCTCCTCCTCCGGAGGGGGTGCGCCCGCACCCGGGCCCTCCCCGGCCGATGGAGGGCCTGCACGATGTGGGCCCGCCGCCGTTCCTCACCAAGACGTTCGACGTCGTCGACGACCCGGCCACCAATCGCGTCGTCTCGTGGAACCGAGCCGGCAATAGCTTCGTGGTTTGGGATCCGCACGCCTTCGCCGTGAGCCTTCTTCCCAGATACTTCAAGCACGGCAATTTCTCCAGCTTTGTGAGGCAGCTCAATACATATGTAAGTGCTTCCTCAAGTACTACACACGCAGAAAAGCTCTTCTTTGAACATCTGTGAATATGTTTCCGTGATCGACTTGTTCTCTCGAGCCGTAGTTCAAAAGGGTTAATAATAGAACTTAGGGAGATGTTGTGAGGGAATAATTCGTTAAAGAAGACTAAATATGCTGTTATTTTGATTCTGATATATTATCTTGGGTTTCGTCTCTTTTGTAGCTACCGAGAACAGGACACTGGGGCAAGCCAAACACCAGAATGTTCTGTTCTAGAAGATCCAAATGAATCGCATGGAAGTATAGTATACCAATAATTCACTCCTTTTAAATTAACTGCAGAAAATGCTTCCTTTTTAGCTGGCCTAATGAATTGTATAGGTTTAGCCTATAGAAGAAGCTAAATTCTCACACTGAAGTAGAAGATGATACAGTTTACAAAGAAGAAGAAGAACCTTTCCTATAATGTTTATATATAGAGGCCTTGTGTTTTCCTGGTACAAAAATTTTTATGACATCTCTTTATTTTAGAAAAAAATCTTCTTGCTCTTTTCCTAAAACAGCCGTTTTTTGTATATTCAGGGTTTCAGAAAGGTGGACACAGATAGGTGGGAGTTCGCAAATGAAGGATTCTTAAGGGGCCAGAAGCATCTTCTCAGAATAATCAAAAGGAGAAAACCGCCCTCATGCCCTCCTTCAAGACAGCAACCTCCCAGCCCGTGCCTCGAGGTCGGTCAATTTGGTTTGGAAGGCGAAATCGACCGGCTAAAGAGGGACAAGAACATCTTACTGGCCGAAGTAGTAAAGCTAAGGCAGGTGCAGCAGGCCACGAGAGCTAATATCGAAGCCATGGAGGATCGGATACAAGGCACGGAGAAGAAGCAGCAACAAATGATGGCCTTCTTAGCACATGCGATGCAGAACCCTGACTTCTTCCAAATGTTGGTTCAGCAGCAGGATAAGAGAAAGGAGATCGAAGAAGCTATCTCAAAGAAAAGGAGACGGCCAATTGATAAAGCACCTTTCTATGACGAGGGGGAAGCAAGCCCTGTTGAGGGTAGTGAAGCCCCATTTCCTTTCGAATTTGGTGAAATCCCTGAATTGGACAGTTTAGCACTTGAGATGCTGGGATCAGAGAATAGTGTGGCGGAGGAGATTGAAGGTGAACATAAAGAAGGTGGGGACGCTGACTCGAACGATGGATTTTGGGAGGAGCTGCTGAATGAAGGGATTTGGAAGATGGAGCGAAACTCAGACTTGGAGGGAGGAGATGATGACGAAGATGTCGATGTTTTGGTTCAGGAACTGGGTTTTCTCAATTCTAATAGCCTAAAGTAACAATCTATATATTATTCATTCCAGCTTGTATTCCTATGCCTCAATCTGCTTTGTCAATGCATAGGCAGTATGGTACTTTAGAATATCCTTTCCTTCCCTAGCAACATATAAATTGGTGTTGGTTTTGTTGTATGTTCATTTTTCTTTACGCAGGACTGCTGAGACTATGCGAGATGGAGGAAGAGACTGGGGAGATGATTGACCTTTGTTATAATTTATCTTCTTCGATCATAGTATCTATATACTTTTATTATTTTTGATTAATCAGTTCTTCCGTTTTTTTCTTTTGAGTTCTCTAATTGTTCTCTGAGCAGATGAGCAGCTAAGGAAGCACCGAAGCAAGCTGTTCGGTTTCTGGGTGAGTTGCAAGATCATAGATATGAAGGTAAAATTTCACTTTTTCTGAATTATTGAATCTATTAGCAATGGATCGTTTGTTTATATGAGATTATTTTTTTTAACCGATGTGATACTTTTTTACACATTGGTCTTTGGAAGCAGATTCTGCAGAAAGGAACTCGCCTATTATGGTCAGTCGGTCGTAGACTTGATGATTCAGAATTTTGCGAGGCTTAAATGGCTTGGTTATTGGTGATTCATTCAGGGTTATTGATGACTCAAGAATTCTGCTGTTCCCTGTTTAGGATTGTAATATGAAATAGTGCTTGCTTGTTTGCTCAGGAACAAAGTATCTTCTATCAATTTGGACTGGAACGAAGGGACTAATGCTAATGTTTATGCGCAGTACCCCAGTTCAGCTAGCATGTTAACCATCACTCATTTTTTAAGTTATTTCTTTTCCTTTGGTCTTATTACATCTGGCCGTTTCTTTTATTTTGTCTGCTTCAGATTAATTCCTGGAGATACATATTGAGTACTGCCCAATCGCGATTTCTGTATAAACGATATTAATCAAATGAAGTAAATCACTTCCTTTGCCTCTAGTTTCTTTTTTTTCTTGAGATTTTGTTTTTTATTTGGTTATTTCTCAGAGCTTTGGAATGTTGAATTTTCTGTTGTAAGCTGACAAAGGAAATTGAAGAAAAAAATATTTGAAGAAAAAAATATTTCCAAAAAGAACAAAATAAGGGGAAAAGACATGCCCCCATATGACAATTTATTTTTTTGGGCCGGTGTATGGCACGAGTTTTAAGCCATTTTCTATTGGATCCATTTAATGGATAAAAGAGATTAAGGCACAAATTGAAATGGCAATTATGTCTCCACGAACTACTAATATATTTGAGATGAAATTAGAAGTTGGCCAAACTTGTTTCAAATCGAAGGTTGCCATCGACATCTTTCACGATGGATTTTTTTTTGCCAATTGGGTGAGAAACAATCACATCGGCGAGGGGTTTCGGCAAAGAATTTGGGGAAAATTTTTAAAAAAAATCCTGATGTGGTTTCGCATTTTTTTATTTTAGTACCCTATAGTTTAAAGTGTATCAAGTTAGTATCATGTAATTTCGTACTTTCTCACTTTTGTATCCTGTGATTTAAAATATATCAAGTTAGTATTCTGTAATTTTTTTTTTGTATCAAGTTAGTACCATGTGGTTTTATTTTTTTTTGTATCAAGTGTGAAACTACATGTTACTAACTTAATGCACTTTAAACCACAGAATACTAAAGTAAAAAAGTGAGAAACCATAGGGTACTAACTTTATATACTTTAAATAATAGGGTACTAAAGTAAGAAAAAGTGAAACCACAAAGGGAGTTTTTGGAAGTTTTTTCAAGAATTTAACCCGAAGTCTGCAGCTTTACCTGTTCCCATGCCGACTTCAAACTGAGGAGCCTGCAATATTTCATTTCCGCCGCCGAGATCAATCCTCTCTCACGACTGCAAGGAACGAAATTGCAATTTTAAACTTCAGGGGTATCTCCGTATAAATTTACCCCTCTAACTGACGGATTTCTGGATCTCCAAACGGTGACTCTAATAACAAGTTTAATCCCTCGCCTATTCATGCCATCGAAACCACCAAGCCACACTTCTTCAGTTGGGGCGAAACCCTAGAGAGCTCGAAGAAGAGGAAAGCGATCGACGGGTCTCAACCCTAGCAATCTCGAATCGAGGGGAGAGAGGGAGAGAGATCCATGGAGCGAAGGGGGAGGAGGAGGGGATCGATTGCGTTTCCGGAGATCCTCTTCCCTCTGTTGCTCCTCGCCACCTACCTCCGCCGGGGCGCCACGCTCTCCGTCACCGTCACCGACGTGGAGTGCGTGTACGAGTACGTCCCGTACGAGGGCGACACAGTCTCCGGGAACTTCGTGGTCGTCGACCACGACATCTTCTGGAGCTCCGATCACCCCGGCATCGATCTCGTCGTGAGTAATTTGAATCCCCTGCATTTTTTCCTCTTTCCTTGGGATCTAGATTTCGATTTTTTTACTCCTTGTTTTTTTGGGTGCCTTTTGGTTGGATCTGCGTTTTCTTTTGTTTAATTTACATAATTGGTTCGATAATGACTCCTATAGTAGATTTCGCTTCCAATTTTAACATATTTTTCCCATGGATTTAGCCTCGGCCTTTTATGCCTTGGAACAATTGCATCTTTCTATTAATCTATCTTAGACGTAGACTTCGAGCTTATAGCTATTTTCACAAATAATTGGAACTAAAGGTTGCAATTTTTATTTTTTACTTTTAAGGCTGAAGCACAAGCATACTATCTTTTTATTTTGGGAAATGATTTGAATTTAGAACCACAGCTGAAGGTTTATTTTGCTTCTTACATTATTAAAATGGGATCTTGGGTCAGTATTAACTGCACCGAATTTGAGTGTCTTAAGATCTTGTCCTAACCAAGAGAACAAGCCATGCTCCGCGATATAATAAAACAACATGCGTTTGCATATTTTCTTTGCTTTATTGGTTAACCTTGCATTTTGTTGCTGAACCATATTTTTAGTTTTCTATACATTATCTAACGACATTTCTGAATTAAAACGTGACCATTCACCGTTGGTTTACCGGCAGATTTATTAGTGTCTTTTATCCTTCTCTGTAAGTTAGAGATGTTGAAAAGTTACTTCTATTCAGCTTCGCATATACATATTTTGTATGTCTATAATTGAGCCATTTTATACTCTGGACAAGACAAATATGTATCTCATCATTTAGGTCTAAATCTTCCTCGTTGACACTTAACCTTGAGGTCAAACTCAAACGTGTCGGGGACCACTTGCTGGTCTTAAGTGATATATGTTAAGTAGATATTGTGATAAAGAAATTAAAGTTAATCTTCATTCCATCTTTATCAAGTTAAAGCTCTAGTCTAGATCGGCTTGAATAGATCCTTCTTGCCAGAACCATTCTAAGTTAGTTTAGTGAGTGGTCGAGCTTGATCTAGATAACCATGAGTAATTTGTGTCCGTCTTCATTGCTCTGATTTTTGCAACCTATCCTGATTACGATGCTACGATATTTTCTGATATTACAATGTCTGTTTTAGTATTATCTGATTCATCTTGCCTAGATTTGTCCTGTGATAAAGATCTTTTTTTGTAGCACAACTGCTGTCTTTTTCTCTTTTTCCTTTTTTTTCCTTTTTAAAGCTTAGAGCCAGTCAGCATGAATCTGCATGTAACTAAGTCTTTTGTTCTGCTCTATGTTGTGTTTTGTACATTTAAACAAAACCTTCCCTACCATGCAGGTGACTTCCCCAGGGGGCAATACTGTGTACTCATTGAAGGGAAAATCTGGGGAGAAGTTCGAGTTCAAGGCTCCGAGACCTGGAATGTACAAGTTTTGCTTCCATAATCCGTATGGCGCACCAGAAACTGTATCTTTCCACATTCATGTTGGACATATTCCCAATGAACATGACCTCGCTAAAGATGGTTAGTAGAATATAGCCCCTTTAGCTAAGTTAGCCATGCTTAAGTTTAACTTTCCATGCAATCAAGAAATACAAAATGTTTAACACCAACGTAACCATCTTGTTCTTCTTGCCAAGCAGACCTTCTTTGTACAGTTTTATTCAGACAACATTTCTGGAGAAGTACCACCTAGGGCAACTTTAAAAAGCTGAATTTTTGTGATTTATGTCTCATCTTTCAATTTACCAAGAGCCACTAGTTTTCTTCAAGTTGTTCCATAATGTTTCTCTTGTATGTGTTTCTTTGCAGAGCATTTGGACCCTATTAATGTGAAGATTGCGCAGCTCCGAGAAGCACTCGAATCTGTAACAGCTGAGCAGAAGTACCTGAAGGCTCGTGAAGCTCGGCATCGTCATAGTAAGTTATTATATTAAATTTCCATTAAAAAAGAGAATTAATCAATTTTTCTTGAATTTTTACTCTTGGAAAAATTCTTATTTAACAAAATGGTGGTACTTTTCTCAAAACCTTTCCCCATCTGTTGCTCAAAAAATGAAGTGAAATAAAAGGTTATAATGTGGGGCTGTGGGCTTGGTAACGTTCAGGGATTTGAACTTGGTGGGGTTAGACTTAGCTGTTGAGAAAAATGCATTCCCTTTTATTATCCAGGAAAAAGAAAAAAACTAGCTTTTAAGCGTGGAATTGATCAGAGTACAAGAATTTCTTATTCCATTCTAGTAGAGATACTTTGTTTGCTTAGGTTATGACTCTCTTTATTGCAGCAAATGAGAGCACCAGAAGGCGTCTTATCTTCTATACACTGATCGAGTACCTTGCACTCGTGTGCGCAAGCATTCTTCAAGTAGTTTACATCCGCCGGCTGTTTAGTAAGACCGTGGCGTACAATAGGGTTTAGAACACAAAATGTATTATGCCATGGTATAAATGCGAATACTTGGCAGATGTAGTCTTCTCATTTTGTTTAAATTGAAACAGGTTTTAAATTATAATCTTGTACTCTAGCAACTTTGTTGAATCTGATGTTTATCCTGGTGTAGAACCTTATTTCTTCACGTAACATTGAAGGATCATAATAGATATGTTTGATTTAGGGAAAAAGTTGTTAGAACATTGAGGATGCTTTTTGATATAAGAGTCTACTATGCCATTTCATTTACTTGTCGTTATTGCGTGTACGTTTTTTTGTAGGCATTCTCGTTAGCTGTAAACTGATCTGACTCCGCTGAAAGGGAGAAATTGTTGATTGGGTTGCTTGTTGTTTTTAAAAGTGTGCTAGGACGAGGTTTTTCCTCTTAACCCTGCGATATTAACAACATGCGTGGGCAGATGCGCAGCTTTTGTGGGCGGATGTAAGCTACAGTATTTGATTGTCTCACCTTTATTATAACTTTTTCTAAGCAAAGAAGTTTGAAGCTTTAACTACTACTAATGTGATTAGTTAAAATAAGATTTTGAAACCCCCAAAAGGAACTGCTCATATAAGGAACTCGTTATTCTACCTTTGGGCTGTAATCCAAAAAAGAAGTGGCTAAAAAGAATTTTATTATGGGAAAGCAAATAATACTTAATCAAATAGTAATTTTCTATTGCACAAACAAGCATACCTGCGTTTGCAAATAGAATGATACTATTGGAGAAAACAGAAATAGGATAATACTATCGGGAAAAAGAGAAATGACTTTTAGGGTGCCTTTGGTTCGGATTGTCCTAACAAGATTAAGCAATCCTGCCAAGATTAGGATTGCAAGCAATCCTGTCAAGATTACCGTGTTTGGTCCACCTGTTATATAATAGAATTTTAGGGTGCGTTTGGTTCGGATTGTCCTAACAGGATTATAAGCAATCCTGTCAAGATTATCGTGTTTGGTCATCCGCTATATAATCGGATCTGTAATAGCATAATATTATCGAGAGTGGCGTATGTATCTTGAATTAGTGAAAGCCAGTAATATTGCATATTATGTAAAATAGCAATTTTACCTCTTTAACTCTCGAAATTCTTTCAATACGTAATTTTAAAAATTTTAATTTAGA
Organism: Ananas comosus; assembly: GCF_001540865.1. Classification (NCBI taxonomy): domain Eukaryota; kingdom Viridiplantae; phylum Streptophyta; class Magnoliopsida; order Poales; family Bromeliaceae; genus Ananas; species Ananas comosus. Next base: position 388,253 of record NC_033621.1, read on the forward strand.
ATTTTAAATTGCCCACTTTTAAATTTTAAATTTTAAATTTTAATTCTTAAATTTATACTTTTAAATTTAAACTTTAAAAATTTTAAGCGTCAATTTTAAATTTTAAATTTTAAATTTAAATTTAAATTTAAAGCATAGATTTGAAATTTGAAATTTCAAATATTAAATTTTAATTTTCAAATTTTAAGTTTTAAATTTTAAATTTTAAATTTTAAAGTTTTATTTTAAATTCTAAATTTTAAATTTAGATTTTTAATTTTTATTTATATTTATATTTTTTTTATATTTAGATTTTAAATTTTATAAAATTCATATTATATTTAAATTAAAATATTTAATTTGTATTTTGTTCAAATTTAAATTTAAATTTTAAATTTTTAGTATAAGGGCATTTTGAAATAGATGTTTATATATAGATTATTAAATTTTAATAACACGAACCAAACATAGTAATTCTATAATGTAGCATTACATTACTGGTATTAAACCAAACGTACTAATACAACATTAATAGTAATTTTTAAAATCCAAGATATATTGATATACAAAATAATATGTAATATTACACTAATCGAACCATAAGCGCCTTATTACCATCCTTGACTAGGAATAAATCCTATTCCAGGAAAAATGGTGAACTATTTAATAGTTATCCAGAAAAAGTTGAATACATTCCGTTTTGATCGGATAATTTTTTTTGTAATTTTAATTATGTTCGGCAGAATAAAATTAAAATAAATTATTCTCCAGTAATTGTAAACCAAACGCCGCCTTAACATTGTTCATTATATATATATATATAATATATATAGTAGGTCTTGTGTGCTTATAGAGACACAGAGGCCTTCGTGCTCCTAACCCGTTTTTCGATCATGAAGCTCCGAACGATGATCGGCTCCGTTAGATTAATCTAGCGTATTTGAAGTACCTAAAAATAAATTTGGCGATTTCCTCGATATCATTTACCTAGCGTCGAAAGGGTTAAAATCACAGCTGAAAATAAAAATCTCAAAAAAAGTGTGATAATAGTACTAATTTTCGATCAGAGATATTGATCTTGCTGTAAAATAGATAAAAAATTCTATCAAAATTTTCATCTAATTTGAATACTTTACACCGTAAACTGGCAAAATGGTATACATCAACTATTAAAATTATTGATTTTGAACCCTTTTGATCGTTAGCTAAATGATATCGAAAAATCGCAAAATTTATTTTCTAGATACTTCAAATACGCTAGATCAAGTCTAACAGAACCGATCGTCGATTCGGAAGCTCCATCATCAAAAACGGCTTAGAGGACGGAGGCTCCGTGCTCCTAATAGCACACAAGACCTACTATATATATATATATAGAAGAGAGAGAGAGAAAGAGAAAAGAGAAGAAAGAGAGAGAGAGAGAGTAATGGCACTATACTATCGAAGCACGGAGCTTCCGTGCTTCCATGCTCATTTGATGTTGATCTTTCGAATTGTCGATCGCTCGTCCGTTAAACTTGATTTAAAGTATTTGAAGTATCTAGAAATTAAATTTATGATTTTCGATATCATGTTGCTAGGATACGAAGGGCTCAAAATCAATAATTTTCTAATGCCGTAGTGACCGGTTTGCAGTTTAACGGTGTAGAAATTTCAGAATCGCCTGAAAGTATTTGATAGAGAAATTTTTTAAACTATATAAAACAAAAAAAATATCTTTTACAAATTTTAATGTCATATTATCACGTTTTGGAAATTTTATTTTCAGCCGTTCATTTTTGAGGCCCTCTTGTTCCTACGGTAAAGAATAGTGAAAAATCGCATAATTGTATTTTCTAGATACTTCAAAATACGTCTATATCAATTACATGGAGCCGATCCAACGCATTCGAAGTCAGCAACATCGAAAACGAGCTGGAAGCACGGCAGGCTCGGTGCTTCCGATACATATGGTAGCCTATACTCTATATAATATATAAGTTGAGTTTTAGCCTTGTGAAGATGTAAGGTTAAAAGAGGTGTGAGATGTGTAGCTAGTGGTAGGTAAAATAATATTTAATCCAAAGAATATTAATAATTCCAAGGAGTAGTCCAGGTCTCTAAAACTAGAAGCACCACAGGTGGTGACTTCTACAATAATTCTAAGGCTCAGTTATATATATATATTTATATATAAATATATATATATATATATATATAATTATTAGATTTTCACACTAATTAAAGTATAATATGCACCGTTTTTTCACTTATTGTAGGATTGTATAAAAATTATTATGATTTTCAGCCTGTTAAGATTATATGTGATTTGCTAAAATTTTTATGAAACAGTAAATAAGTGAAAGGCGGTGAATCATATAATCTTATTTGATTATTTGTATAGATAGATTATTAGGATTTTCAGCCTGTTAAGATTATATGAAATTATATAGATAAATTATTAGAATTTAAAGATTGTTAAGATTATATGTGATGGGATGAAAAAATAATTTATTTTTTAAATAAAATTTTGACATGATTATTTTACCAATTTTAAATTTTTGCGGAATTATTTTATAAAAGAAGTTCCTGCTCGTCCTCCCATCTGGCGGTGTTTCCTTCCATTAATTAAAAGTGCCATACCGATAGGATCAATAAAATAAACTCGCCCGCCCTTCAAAAACTCTTTTATTTGATGGATTCTTTTCCTTCTCGATCGCTTTCTCCTCCTTCGCTTCTTCATCGAAAGCGGAAGAGGACGAGCGGCGAGAGCGGTGCAGAGGTGAGCCTCTCCACCCCGCTTATGCCTATTTCGGGGTGTTTTCGTGTGTTTTTGTTTTTTTATTAAAATATATATATATATGTATATAATTTTGGCTCCGTGTTTTTAGTGCCAAGCCAAGCGAGCTCGAATCAGCGAGTTGCCGGATCACTTGCTGGCCTGCATCCTGGAGCGAACCGATGTGAGGACGGCGGCGGCGACGAGCTTGCTGTCAAGGCGGTGGAGGTGCGTCTGGAAGTCGCTCGTAGACTTCAAGTTCGTTAAGGAGCCGATCCTCGGCCGCCGGGCGGGGCCGCCGTCCTCTGCAGAGTCTCGACGAGACCCGGCAATCAGGCGGCATCGTGTCTTCACGAAATGCGTCAGCGGTTTTCTGGGATTGAAGGATGGCCCTCCGACGATCAGGAAACTCTCTCTTGAATTTTCACCTGGGAAGAAAGATTTAGCGATGCTCGATGGATGGATATGCTCTGCACTCGAGAGGGGTGTTTGCGAACTCGAGCTCGAGCTCTCTCCTGGCATGCTCGTGGATTATGTTTTCCCTCCCCAGTCCTTGAACAGCGGCGGATACTCGCTCACCAAGTTAAAACTCTGCAAGCGCTCATTAAGCAACCACGCTGGTTTTAGCATGTTTGGCTCTTTATCGAGCCTTTCTTTAGAAGATATGCGCATTTCTAAAGATGATATGCAAGGTGTGCTCCAGAATTGCAGGCGCCTAAAGAGCTTATACCTTGCTAGCTGTTCGTTTAGCGGCGCTGATTTAAGTATAGCCTCTCCAGATTTGCAGCTCAAGGAGTTGGCAATAGTCTATTGTGCGGCAATCCGGCGCATAGAACTCTCTGCTCCTAGGTTGGAACGGCTGCATTACCTGGGGCAATACACACCAATGCTGTTTACATATGTTCCTCATCTGGATCATGTTTGGCTAAAGTACACTGATCTCGCTGGTACCAACTACATTTTGCGAAAGCTTTCAACTGATCTCCCACGCTCTAGAAGTCTAAATCTAGATTTTCGGAGTTACAAGGTGGGTAATTAATTACATGTTTCATGTTTGTTATCCTAATTGATGCACTTTCTTTCTATGCCTGACATTTTCTCTCTGGTTGCGTTTGTACAGGATGTGGAAGTACCTTGCCCTCCTGCCTGCTTTGGCAACCTCAAGAGTTTGACGGTCAATGTTGATATAAATTCTAAGAAGGATCTTCTTTGGATGGCTATACTGTTGGAGGCTGCGCCATTCCTGGAGACCCTTCAAACATGCGTAAGCTTCTGTCGTGAATCCACATCACTTATCCTAGCTTAGCTTTTTTTGTGCCTCACCTTCACGGTACTTAATGTTAGGTATTGATTTTCCGCATCTTGCTTGACTAAACTGGACAAAATTTGAGACAAACTTTAGCTTATACATAGCCGTAATGTTTCTTTTCCAATGTTATATTCGGTTTAAAGAAAATCTTGTGAGAGGCAAAAACGAAGATGACGATGAGCGAGAACAAGTATGATGTCTGGCACATTAATACTTAGCAGTGTTTCCTTGTGAGCGATGGTTCTATGAGCGATGAGGCCTATGGGTATAAAAGGCACATTAATACTTAGCAGTCGTGCATTTTTTATGTGCGTCTTCCCCTATGTAATGCTGGTCTTGCCCTTACTTTCATCTATAGGTAGATCCCTTTCCTGATCAATTAATATTTTACTTATTTTAATGCTCCCTTTGCCATGTGATCTTTTTTCAAAAAGATCTTGAAGCATGCATTAACAAAACTTTTTTACTTACATTCTGTTGTTGATCTTCACTGGACGGTTAAATTGCCTCATCACGTTGTACTTTGTTTATAATTTATTTATAATAAGTACTTTGTGCTTGCTTTTAGGCACATATTCAATCTGTTTTACATATACCCTAATTATGAATGGAAGTAAAAGACTTGATCTCTCTTTAATCTGTAGTGTTTCCTGGGTTCATTTTCTGAGTTACTACTAGGACATTCACTGTTTCTCCAGTTGCGCCTCTAGCTAGAGCATGTTAAGGCTACTATTGCGGCATGGCTGTCTTGATTCTTAAGTATATCGGCATCTAAAAGCTGTCTGAATGTAGTGAAAAAGAGCCTGTAAAGAAGAGCTTAAGTTATAAAAACAAAATTTAACCCTGGAGAGGTACGGAGGGAGGGAGGGAGGGAAGAGCATATTAAAGACCTTGTAGTGGCTGAAATTGTAGCTATTGAATTTTATTCTTTGAGCAGCCCTAAATCCTAATTCAGTTGAGCTAGATGCTAGGGCCATCGTCCCTCATCAGGGCCTAATTAAGCTATCATGGCCTTAAATTTCTGTCATCATGAAGAGATTGATCTTGTCCAAATAAAGAAGGACCCTTCTCTGCAATAAAGTGCAATAGCTTTTGCCTTTTCGGAAGACAGCAGAATCCCTGTGTATAAGGAGGCTCGTAAATAGTGGAGATGGAACAAATGTAATGAAGGTAGCTGTACCCTGACAACATATTGTTATTTACAGTGATTTAGACTCGTCATGCATTGGTTGCAATTTACCAAATTATGCTACGTTGAGACCTGCTACCTCTAGTCAGAGACTAGAAAGAAATAGATGGTAGAGTGGGAAGGATGGTTTCAAATTTCTATTTGTTTTTGTGTCACCGGTGCAGCAAGAGCCTGTGAAGTTTGCAATTTCTCCTCATGGAGGGGCTTCCAAAAAAAAAAAAATGAAATAGTATGACGGCATCCCTATCACTGCATGTTTGGTCCCATTATATGATTTTGTATCTCACAGCATGGATGGCATGGGCTGTTAGCTGAAATGAAGGTAGCCAGACCAGACCTTTGGAGAAAAAGGATGAAAATTACAGCCTAAATTTGTAAAAATCGGAAAAAGGAACTTCTTAGTTTTATCTCTAGGTTCAAAGTTTGGTAGTCTGGCATGCTTCACGTGCGTTGGTAGTGGTCATCATCGCAGTTTTCCATTATAAATAATTCGTAGTGTTGGCATTTTTCCCTCATTATTTGTGTTGTTTCTTTTGTTAATTTACTGTCATTTTGATGTTGAGCTTGCCACATGCAATTTTCTACATGTAGAGCAATCGATAAATTGAAGGTTTGAACTCTTGGTTTGGGTTAAGAATTTTTTTTAAGAAAATGCTAGACAGAAGTTTATATTATTTTGTTGTAGCAAGTTTTGTCTGCGTGTAGAAACTCTGGAAAATAGATCTTTTAGCAGTATTGAAACTCTGTATGCAGTAGATAATGTGGAAAACTTAAACTAGATAGTTACCAGATGTAGTGCTTTTCTTTCAACAACTTATAGATTGCTATGGAGATTATTACTATTTCGAACGTGAGGTAATTATGCGTGTTATTACCATGCTCTTCTGCACAATATTTGGAGCTAATTGTTTGATTGATTCAAAGATGAATGAGCTACATCGGATATCAATTAGTCATGTAGGGTTCAACATCGCGCTTTATTTATATCTTGCTAACAAGTAGAATTTCTTTTGTTAGGAACATAACCATGTTAAGAAGGTTCAACTGAGTTAACAGTTTTTGTGATTATAGAATAATCTAAGGCCACCCACTCACAGTTGTTTGAAAACTAGATCATGTCACGATGCTGCTCCTTTTAGAAGCAAACCTAAGTAACTTACTAAAACACAGTAGCAAATATTTCAACTAAGATCTGTAAAAGTGCAAGTTGGCATTGATTAGTTCACTGAAAATTGACCAAAGAAGAACAGTATTTTACAGGCAGAATTAATTGCATATAATTTCAATAGCTGTATTCAGCTGAATAGTGTTTTGAAGTCTAAATTTCCATAGCCTATTCTTCAGAAACTTTGATCCATTCAAATATGCTTCATTTTTGTAAATTGGAAATTTTGTATGTAAAATGACGTGTCAAATGACATAACTCTTATTCTGATGTGCCCACTTGTCATTAGCTCCTTTCAGGAGGTGTGCATTGGTCATATATATATTTTTCATTTTTTTCTCACGTTAAACAAAATATTGATGTGTTAAAGAAAAACTTGTTTCAAGGTTCCTCCTTCCCTCCATTTTCTTCCAATTAACAGTTGTTAGATTCGACATTGGGGACGTGTGCATCACAAAAAATTAGTTCACATAAATATCTGCATGTCCTGTTGATATGAATAACCTGATAGTAATTTTGTAGAAACAATAAATCTGGCCTTGTGGATTTCTGTATTTGATACCACAACCATTTTTGTTTTTGTTTTTTTGATGGATGATGTTGGGGGCGCACAATAGTTATATGCAGGAATAATCTCAATGATACAGATGATGGATAGAGGCTCCTGCAATCCGGCGATTCGAATCACCCTTCACCATGCTGTGGTTTATGCTTGTTCTGACATGGGAGATTCATGTGATTGTCGTCTTTTGTTTGTTGACTACAGCATATCAGCCTAACCTCTGCAGTTTTATCTTTTTGCATCTGCTAACTAGTTATTTGAATTCTACTATTGGTGGGCAATTCACTTGGAAAAGTAACTTGAGTCTTGATGGAGTGATTATTTGCTTTTTCTGGTTGCAGGTTAAGGCTTATTCTGACTATTATAGTAGGTTCACGGCGATACCATGGAAGCCTTCTGATTTTGTGCACCGTCATTTGGAGGAGGTGAAGATGTATAATTTCGAAGGGAATTGTGGCGAGATGGCCTTTGCTCGGCTGTTGTTGGCGAAAGCTGTAGATCTCAGGTCGATAACATTTACTCGTAATTATCTGTTTGCTTTGCCTGGGTGGAAATTGGATCATACAGAATATTCTCAACAGTGGACGGAACAGCAGACTTCTGTTCTTTTAAAGCAGCTTACGGAAGGAATCTCTACGAGTGCTCGTCTGGTTTTCCGTTAGTGTGATCGGCCATTAGGGGACAAAAGCAATAACTCTTTATTTATTTATTTATACATATATTAGGTGTGAGGCAGTAACTATTTATTTATTTATGCATAAACCTGTTTGCCTATGCTAGGAGTCATGTGGGGTGTATTATGGTCTTAGATTATTTTTTGATATGCGAAGTACCTGTATGATTAAAAAATTTTTGTTTTGATTCTTCTGAGGGAATACTTTGAATTGAAAATTTGTTTTAATGCAATTTTTTGAGAAAATAATTGAAATTTAGCTTACAATTCGGTCCAATTGGGTCATGCTTCGGACCCAGTATGCTCTCTGAAATCTGGGCCTGGTCTGGATTGGGCATGATTAGATAAATCTCCAATTAGGCCTGCATCACGTGTTATTATAATTAAATTTGCTCTAAGACCGGTCTAACCAATGTTGGCTGGATCAATACCCGATTTAGAATTAGCTGCAACGCAATTGATCCCTTTTTGTTATTATCAAGACGTTTGCACTTGTGACGCAGCAAAAGGCGAAAAAAAAAGAAGAAAAAGCCTACTGCTGGTGGATGAGTCCATCACATACACGGATGCACCATCAGGCTTAGTTGGGTGCCTCTTTGTAACATTTCCGAAAAGTATGAGTGTTAGTTTAAATTTAACCTCAGGACTAATTATAATTGATCGATTCTGAATTTTACACGTACTAAAACTTAATTTGTTGAGTGCCAAGAAAACTTGGTGCAAGATAATTTTGTGACTTGCTTGATTTTCAGCAGCACTAGTATAACCAATTGAAAATCACTTAAAATTTTACTCAGATACATAAATGAAAAAAAATATATATCTTACATGTATCCCGAGCAAAATGAGCTAAAATATGGGCGGTAAATTACCACCCTAACAAAGAATGAAACCCCCTAAAAAGAAAAAAGAGAAATAACTTGAAAGTGTATCAAAGCTCTCCCCACTCTATCAGCCCTCCAGGGACCTGACATTCTAATTCCTTAAAAAGCCATCACAGTTGCGAGATCCCAAATACATTATATATAGCCATTTACACAACTTTACATTCACTGGTTGCTACCTATTTACAGCAAAAAAAACAGGTAAACCAGCAGTTTTAGTGCACAGCATTAAACTAGAGTCAAATTTCCTGTCATCAAGCTTCGCTGTATTTGTGTTCTACTTTTTCATTCTTTAACCTGCTAGTAGGTTTCAACGTCGCCCAACGGGCTGTTTTTCCTTTTTCTCCTCGAATCAGCTTATTTAAAAAGCTGCTTAAACTACATTGGCCTTAATAGCAAATAAAAATCCAATATTTCTCTCTCTAGGCCAGCCTCATATGGTGCTTGTCAATCAAACAGGCAGAGATTAGTTCTGACCAATCAAATCATTTAATCGCCATCACCCTTGACCATTTAGCGACTTAAAGCTATCATCTTGCAGTGTCCAAGATACTAATTGCCCATTTGAATCCCCACTTAACAACTGCTTAAGATCAGCTGTGAGACAAAGTGCCGTAACAGGGTGTTTATGCGACTTGGCCACTTTCTGAAGCACAAGGCGATACTCGGGCATTTTTCCATTTAAGCCCAACCCCCCAAAACCATTGGTCGGCAACTTATTTTTGCTACTGGCTTCGTCCTCTAAACTATGCACCATTTTCCACACCTTCACTGCCCCGCTCTGATGCCCTGTCACATACCAGTTTGTATCCAGCCAATCAGAATGCATCGAGCTTGTCAATGACAAAACGAGATCAGATGGAAGATGGGACGTGTTCACAACAGCTAGGCAATCCCCGTTAATGCTCCACACTGCCAGAAGTACCCCTGCAGCAGTCAGAATCTCTCCTGTTAGATTGTTGACATGTACAGTGGAGATTGGCGCAGGGAACTTGGGGAGCTGCTTCACAAAAACCAGGTTTGCCAAGTCCCACAAGATCACGGTACAGTCGTCGGATCCACTAACGACCAACGAATAGGGCTGGCTAACATAGACGCAAGTTATCTTTGCAGTGTGAGCACAGAGGGCCCGCGACAATATTAAGTTCTCTTGGGTGCGGGTTCCGTCTTTCACAAACCGCCAGACAGCGACAACCCCATCGTCACCACCTGTCACAAGAATCTGACCGTCATGGCTCAGGCCTGTGCAGTGGATCTGGTTTGAGCCATGTAGGTTCTCGTAGGTTGAAATTAGCTTGTCTTGATCATAACTCAATACTCTGAGGCTTCGATCTGGAAACCCCCATGAGATGTACTTGATGTAGCTTACAGGTTTCAGTAAGCTATTGGCCCCAGCAAATAGGATTTTCTCATTAAAGGTGATTATCTGAGAGATGGCAGAGGGGTTTTTGCGGATGTCTTGGGGAACAAGATGGGCGCTGTAGCGGAGAGGGTGGGGGGGGAGCTTTTTGTCAGTTTTGCGCTTTGGATGGGGTTTGAGGAATAGTTGCTTAGGGGTCTGACCGAAATGGTTAATTTGGGCTAGGATTGAGGCCTTCATGGTGGGGTCCGTGACTGCATCGATATCCACATTTCCCTCGTAGGTGTAGTGGTAAAACACATTCACAGCTTCTTCTGCTGCCTGTAAAATTGATTTTTTTAAAAAAAGAGAGCGCTTTCAGTTATACAAATTTGCCATATATGTAGCACAAATGTGCTGATTGGTTACCTATGTTGACTGCTAGACTACCAGTACTCAGATTTGAGAATGATGAACATATGCCCAGACTTATTGTGCACCAATTCGCTCAAGTAAATAGATAAATAAATATATAAAGGGTTTATCACAAACCTTTCCCCTTTGTTTGTATCCAAAGATGAGATCAATCCAGTGATGCAGATTCTCGGAAACATAATCTGATTCTAAGGCTTCCCGATGCTTCCTTATGAATTCTCTGGCACTGCCTTTAGCCCAAGGGGGCAAAATAACATCATCAACCTGCAAAAAACACCCATACCATAAGAGTTGGACATGATTCCCAACAAATTGCAGCTTTCTACCAGCAGATACAAATCCTTTTTACAATAAATATCTACAAATATCCACACAAAATAGTTAATTTACATATATATCCCTGAAAATATACATACATACATACATAAATACATACGTACATATATATATATATATATATATATATATATATATAGAGTTCCGGCTACTATCTATGCTATCGGTTATGCACGAGCGCTCCGTGCTCCGAGTTTGTTTTTCCGATAGATCTGCGGTTTTCCATCGCCGATCGGCTCCGTTAGACTGATCTACACTATTGAAACGTTATTCGAAACTAAATTTTAAATTTTTGGACATTCATTTTGCTTAGTGATCAAAAAGATCTCAAAATTGACAATTTTACTGGCCGATTGTGGGTTGTTTTTGAGTTTTAACAGGTGCTGTAAAACAGATCCAAATGCGATTGAATAATTTTATAGAAAATTCTTTCACTATTTAGCAGTAATCGATCAGTATATCTGATCTTAATTTAATACTTTTATCATCAGTCATGAGATTTTTATTTCAGCCAGTTCAACTTTTAGACTACTTGTCGAATAGGTTAAATGATATACGAAAATTATGAAATTTTAGTTTCTAGAATCACTGTTCAATAGTGTGACTCAAGTCTAACCGACCGATACGAGCGATTTGATACTGCATCATCGCAAAACAATTGTACACGGAGTGCTCCGTGTCTACCGAATATATTGTAGCCTAGTTCTATATATATCTAAGTATATAATATATATATTATATATATGCACAACCTCTAAGATCTACCCTAGGTTGAGTGATGGTGGTTGAATAGTCTGATCTAACGGGTGAAAATGATAAAGAGTAGATATAAGGTAGAACTTGTACACCAAGTGCTTCGTGCTAATAATAGCACAATCAGCTGGACTATATAATATTAGTATATATATATTATAGATCCGGCTACTACTAAGCTATTATAGTACAATTCGCTCTCCAGAGCTCATAAGCTTGTTGCGATGATAGAGCTTCGAATCAGACGATCCAGCACCGTTAAACATTTATTTACAACATTAAAATTTAGAAATCAATTAATATTTTTCGACCATCATTTACCTTTACATCAAGCAGGTCACCAAATTGACAATCTTTTGACAGCCGGTAATGGGCCTACTTTCTAGTTTAACGTGATAAAAGATCGAATTTTGAATTTTTTGATCAAGAAAATCTAATTCACTAGATAGATTAAAGATCAATAAATCCGATCTTGAAAATTGAAGGATGCCGATCATGCTTTTTAGATGTCGTTCGATTTGACCGTGTCATATTGATGGCCCACTTGATAGGACTTTATAATGATTTCAAAAATTACGAATTTATTTTCTAGAAGTTTCATAATACTTTAGATCATATTTAACGGCAGTATCGCGATTCGGAAGCTCCATCATCGAAAAACAATTATGAATACGAGGCTCCATACTCATAATAGTATACATAGCCATGGCCTATACACACACACACACAGCACACACACACACACACATATAATATCTATAATATATATATATATATATAGTATATATAATATATACATATAATAATACATACATATACTATATACATACATATATACATATACATAAACATATACATACATTATATATACATATATTCATATATTATATACATATCATATCATATATATACATATATATATATATATACATAACATATATATAAGTATATATACATATATATATATATAGACATATACATACATTATATATATAATATCTATATAAATATATACATATACATCCATATATATACATATGTTATACATACATACATATAACATACATACATATATTATGGATATACATACATACATACATTACAATATAATATATAATGTAATACCATACATACTACATCATATATATATGTATATTACATTACATACATACATATATATATACTATATATAATATATACATACATACATACATACATAACATATACTATATATATATATATATTATATATATATATATATATATATATATAATATATATATATATATATATAAATGTATATACATATTATATACATCAGTATATTATATATACATATATATATATAATATATCACATATGTATATATATCATATATATATATATATATACATAATGTATATATATCATAATATATACATATATACACATATATATATTACATACATATTATAATAACATATATAATATATATTATCAGTACATACATATATTACATACCATACATAATATTATATACTACATACATATATATATATAGCCATACATAATCAATATAATATATACATTAACCATACATACATATATATATTATACATATCATACAATATATATATACATTACATACTATAGATATATATATATGTAACTCCATATAGGCCCTGAAAAAAAATGATTACTATTTATATATAGCGCTAAGTACAAAGAAGAGTTCTTTTGATGACTTAGCATGCCTTTTCTGTAATAAACGTTATGCCGTCTCTTCGGTCCCTAGCTCTGTTGGTATTGAATTCCAAAAAATGTCTGCATTTGATTACAATTTTCACATTTTTTCTGTTTCCGGATTGTCTTTCAAAAAAAAAAAACAATCTACTTCCACCAATTAGATAACACCTTTTCACAAGATGTGGGTCTTCAAAAAGGAAAAAAAAACAATCTACTTCCACCAATTAGATAACACCTTTTCACAAGGGGTTAATAAGAAACAGCACATACAAAGGATATATATGAAAGTCAGAATTTATCAGGGCTATATATGAAAATGGAACATGTTCCAGAAATATACAAATGTAAAAGCACCAAATAGCAGCAAAAAAAGCATGGTTCTTATAAGTTACCTTCTCTCCTGACTGTTTTTCTCCCAAATCTAGACTGAAGCGATTCTCCAAATACTCTGGCATATAGAAGAACTCAGGAATCAACTCCTTCACATCTGATGTGTTACTCTTCCCAGCTGCACTTAACCATGTGTCCCTCACGCTATTGAACAAGCGGTCAGCATGGTCAAATTGCCCGCCTTGCAATTTCTGGTTTTCTATACTGAACGGTGGAAGCCTTAAAAGATAGAAAAGCACGATCCCAGCACTAGAATAATGAGAACCATAGTGAAACTTTGGAACGTCAGGATCATCCCAGCTTTCATATCTGAGAAGAGAATAAAAGACCACGACAAAATAAAAAAATCAGGCCTGTTTGTGATGAGAAATGAAAAACTATTAAGTACAATGATAGAAAGGGACTGTCCTTTTGGTTAGCAACAATAAATACTGCTAGTATGGTAAACTACATAAGATGAGAATATCTATTTGCCCATATTCCAGTAACATCCGAATTTCATAGATGTCCTTCAAAAGCCTGCATAGCCCTCTAGTCTGAAAAATGCCCGTTGTTACAAAAAAAACCTATTCTAATTCTTAGGCAAAATCAATGTCTCCCCAGATTAAGATAAGAGTATATTTGTTTACAAAAAAGAAAACAAAGAAAAATCAAAACTACACTTTCAAGAGGTACATATGCAAAATGTAGAGTTCATACACCCTTCAAGACAAGGATTTAAGTTCCGTGGCATGGGATCATGTCAAGAACTTGTCGGCATGATATGACACGGTGCTTACCGTATAATGCCGATGTGTGCCGATCACAAAAGTGCCTGTGTGCTACACACTATAACATAAAATAATTAATTTGTTCGGCATCAACATATTCTAATTGCTTATAACATATCTTTATTAATTTTTTTGCACTTTATTGAGATAATTGCTAGCTATTTTCAAAGAAAAGAGGATGTTGAGCCTTGCTATCAGCACGGGGCTCAAATTATGCCAATATCTTGTTGGCACGGTACGGGATGGTGGGCACAACCCCTGCTGGTGGACAAAACTTGCTTTAAGAAAATTGATTATGCACAATATTTATGTGAAAGCCCCAATAGATAAAATAAACAAACCTTTTCCTGAATTCCTCTTCTCCATCTGCTGTTTGGCATCCCATTGGCTTGTCAAGTTTACGGAAAGTTTGAGGGTTTGTCAAGTCTAAAGTTTCACTCTCGTAGTCTGCAAGAACCCAGGGAAATACTGGGTATTGTGTGAGATCGCTGTATCCCCGCCCTGCTAGCGTATTTAGATGCATAAGGTATTGGAAGTTGCTGATTTCCCCATTTTGCCACCTCTTTGAGAATGACTTCGCCATGATCTTAAAAAGCCGGCTTGCCTCATTGCTTTCTTGTTTTGATGAACCTGAAATTGTTGTGTCCAACCTGTAAAATATATGTTTATCTATTAGATCTCCAGAATTCAAAAAAGTACAAACATCTCAAGATTCTCAACACATTAAGCATTGTTTTCGTATTAAGTATCCAAAATTTAAATATTTTAAACACCTTAACACAATAATCACTGCTTGAAATTGACCTAAAAAAAAGGTAAGAATTGACTAGGAATGAATGAAAGCTAACAAGAAGGAATCTTCAAGTTCTTAAGAAAAAAGATAACAAGCTAAACCAATCAAACTTGCAACATCATTTATCCATTCAATTTCACGATATAGATCCACTAATTTAACTCCTTCGAAGATGCACGCATCTCAGAAAAATTTCTTGTAGCTCGGGATCTTCACATTCAACATAATGGAGGATAGTGTTCATTTTCATGTTCATTTTCATTTAGTTGACTCAACCTCATAAAGATAAAGCTACTTATTTGCAATAATTACCTTCTGAAAAATTGAAAGGAAAGATGAAACATGTCCAAGAGTGACACACTTTTAGACATTTCAATTCTATAGGTATTTAATCAACAAAGGCACTTTCAAGTAATTTAAAATGCAAAAGTTAAATGGAAGACATACATGCTATTCCTTGGGAGATTCATAGCAACCAAGTTTCGGAAAACTTCCTCCCTCTCTTTTTTGTGGAAAACCAGAAGATCATTACATCCATCCATGCTGAATATCTCAATGGCAACAGGACGGAGCTGGTAATCCCGTTTTAGGAGCTCATGAACGCTATCAAGCTTCCACATATGCCATGGATGTGGCAGATTGCTGCTGCTACAGATGCTCTCTTTTCCCCAAGCACCCCCATTATAGGCCCACGCTCTCCCACCCACCAACATCTTTGCTGTCATGCTCCACGTGGAAGGTGATTTTAGCTGGAAATCACTGTTTGCTGTTATATCCTTCTTCACACCCAACGCTTGATCAATTACAGAAAGCTCATCTTCGCTGCTCTTCTCACAGATGCACCCCGAATCATCAATATAAAAATTTTCGATTATGTATAAATAAAGTTCCCCAATTAGAAATATACCATCGTGTTTGTCGAGACCCACAACACGCTCACAGTTGTACTTAAACCTTATCTTTTCAGAGGGTTCAAGGAAAGGTCTGATAAGGTATTCCCCATTATCTAGCAATTCCTTTTCTGATTTATCCTCTGAAATTTTTGCATCGTTCACTCTCATTGAATATGATGGCCTAGGAGAACCCAGTTCAGATCTCACATTTACATCTGTTATTGGAATGGAAAAAGAACTCGATTTGGCACCGAACTCCATAGCAGAGTGAAGGCTAGGTTCATTTACACTGCTAGACTTATCATCATTCCAACCACTCTGACCAGATCTCGAGCTTTTGATTTTAAGCCCATCATTTTCTTCTCTAAAGGAATCATATTCAGAACCATCGAATATTTTATCATTGGCACCATCATTTGAAACATTTAAACACGAATCTGTATCGGACCCAGATAATCCTAGCCCATTGTCACGCTCTTCCTTAGCCACTTTTATATCTTCAAGCTCAAACCCACCTGTGAGAACATTTTGAATTGTATCAATTTTAAATTTGCAGCGCTCAAGCTTCTTTCTCATCCTGTATGGTCCTTCAATAGGACAGAGCTGCCACTCAGGTTCCAAGGACGTATATTTTATAGGAAATATTCCTCTTTCATGTATAAGCTGTTGAAGCTGACTCTGCCACTCGCTCTCTGCATGAAGAATCCACCCATATTTATCTTGGCGAATTGCTCGAAGTTGGGTGGACATTAAATCACGAACTGATTCGAGTGCGTATCTCCGCTCATTTATCTGTTCCCAGTGCCTTAAATCTAGTTTTGCATTATCACGTGATTTTCTCCCCATTTCTCTCTTGCGCCTTACTTCCATGCCTTTTATTCTCACCCCAGGAAACTTTGCTGATCCGGCAATGTATTGAACCCACATAATGAAAGCAGAGCGCTCCAACACTTTATTGATGGTGTGCTCGGAGCTGTTGAGCCATTCAAAAAACATAGAGGAGCTTCCTGTCAAAAGTTTGTCGAAACCCCCATGTAAAACATCCAATGGTTGCCCTTGGTTCGGTTTCGAGACAAGTAGGTCCTCTAGGGCTTGCCGACGATGCAATAATAAGTACTTAATCAAATCCATCGCCAAATTCTGAGCAGTTAGTCTTTTGTCCTGGAGGAGAGCAATTAGATTAACACACAGACAGCAAATCAAATCAGTGTCAAGATTGGTTGGACACAGTATAAGGCGTTTGTTGGCAATTAATAGCTGCAGAACCGTGCAAATATCGATCGTAAACTCATCATGTGACAATGCTTTTGTAGACAAGCTTTTCCCAGTTTCTGTCTGAAAGCCCAAAGCCAAAAGCAAATCATCTTCTCCAATGGACTTGAGGAATAAGGGGAGGAAACAATGCATTATCATGCGATTTGTATTCTTCAGAATGGCATGTATATATGCTTCAAGTTGCTTGGCGCCCCTTGCAATGGACAATATGCCTTTTCCGGAAGGTGCTACTTCTTCAATACGGCCATCTTTGTTTGCAAGCTGTAGCATGGACAGCAGGAATTCTAGGGTCCTCAATACTCCGAGTGGCTTTGGAAAAGAACCCATATAAACCCTATCTACAGTCATCCAGCAAAGAGAGTCCAGATTCACAGACCAACGATTCTTATCAAGTTTTTTGTCGTCCTCTTCATCATCCCGCAAGAGGCGCCTTTCGAGAAAATTCATCAATCTACTGAGGCACAAACCTTGAAAAACAAGAGCAGAATCAACATCCACATATAAAGGAACGGACTCCAAAATGCCCTCGATTAAAAGGGTTGCTTTGAGTTGTTCTGCTACAATATCAGCAAGGATTTGTGCAACAAAATCCAATACCGCAGTAGCTCCAGCCGAGCACGGGCCGCCACCATAGCCCACATCATCAATCTCAAGTAACAGCTTAGAGCTTACAGGGAAGAATGTGTTTACTGCTGACGAACCTTGCAAAGATGGCTTCATATCAGGAGATACATCAGATTCATTTAGAGAGACGGTAGAAATCATAGATGGTGTTGCAGATGATAGTATTCTTGAATCATTATTAGTTCCCATGGCGCCAAGCCAAGAAGTTAATGCAATAACAGGGGAAGTACTTGGTGTTGTTGGTATTTTAGAATTTGATCTTTCAGATAAAGCGGGAGAATTAAGGACATTTATAGAGGCAGAGCAGGGCGAGTCGGTTGGGGGGTTAGTATCTAAACTCCCATTCAAACTAGGGTTCTTAAGCTCAGGACCGTCAGACTTGATTGAGATTTGTTCTCGAACTTGGTCATTGACATTCTGAATAGTTTGAGCATCTTGTCCATCAACAGACTTGCTAATTTCAGCAGCAGAAAAGTCAGTTCTCTTTGTTTCAGCATCATCCAAAGGATAATTTAGTGTCCCCGTATCTTCAGAGCTGGTACTCTTTTGCTCTTGAGGAAAGCTTCCAATACTCATAGAAGTTTTAGCAGATTGCTCCTGATCTGGTGGCAAGCTAGAAAATGTATTTTGAGAGCTTTCATTATCATCAGCATCGTTCAAGTTCTTGTCATCTGGTGTTGTAGTTTTGAGATCTTTTGCCATTTTTAATGCTGAATCAGCCCTGAAAAAAAGGACAAAAAGCCAAAAAGTGAATAAATAAATAATAAAAGATCATATACAACTGCATGGTATGACTCACACAAGAACCACATAAATATATACTACTGCAAAATTTTGTATTGACATATATATATATATATATATATAGAGAGAGAGAGAGAGAGAGAGAGAACTAGGCTAGAATACTATTAATAGCACCAATGACTTGGTGCTATTAAGTTTTCTGCCATTGGATTAAAAGATGTGCGGTTAGGATGATGTGGGCCCCCTAGGATTGAGTGGGTGGTTAGTTGAATAGTATAATCGAACGAATGAAAATGATAAAAGAGGTAAATCTAACGGTAGAAAACTTAATAGCACCAAATACTTCGTGCTATTGATAGTATCCCAGCCAGACAAGATATATATATATATATATATATATATATATCTGTGACTCATTTTTCAACTTTTATCCATCAAGAACATGATTTCTTGAACATATACTCCTATATCTACGAAAATGCCCCACTTCAAAATATGTTTCTAACATAAAACCAACTTACCAATGTAAGACAATGGCATTCTAGAAAGAAACTGCACTTGGGTATAGAATTCGAGATAATACAGGGTTATATATGATTTTGCGCAGATATTCATACTGACTTGCCAGGGACATACATACATACATACATACATATATATATATATGGTTTTAAGCGTATATCAGTATGGGCCGTGCCCACCATGTCATACTATGCCAACATGATGCCAACACGATACAATCCCATGCTAATGGCATAACTCACCATCCTCCTTTCCTTGAAATTAAAATTATTTATCTCAATAAAGTACAAATATTTCATAAAAGTATATAGCAAGCAATTAGAACATATTAGTGCCGAAGAAAATAAATATTTCATGTCATAGCGTGTTAGCACATAGATATCTTTGTGACCGGCACGGCGGCATACATAGCACTATCCAGCATGCATCATGTCGTATCGTGTCAACAAGTTTTCGGTATGACGCCATGCCACGGTACTTAAATTTTTGGTTATATCCACTTTACAACATAATCAATATTGTGCAAAAATAGGAGGGATGGGGGGTGTTTGTGTGGGGGAAGTTATTTGGAGCATGTAAAACCAACCTCACACACGAGAAATATAGATCAACGCAGCTTTCAAGAAATTCAGCTCTCCTGCATACAGCAGAGAACGGTGGGCACATCTTTGCCAAGTCAACCATAAACCTGAGTATCGATGTGACAGTAGCAGGCGCCGCCGCCTCCCTACCCATTAACCTCGCTGCATACGTCTTATGTAGTAGAGCTTCACCTTGAAGGTCTTCTGCAGTATCTGTTGTGGCTTCAACAAGCTCCGAAACTAAGGTACCATTGAGATGTGAAAGGTTACAATTTTGATGTGCCAGCATTGACTTCATACTGAGTCTATCAAACGTAGCTTTTGCCATGGCAATCACGGTTTCCAACAAGTCCACAAACTTCAGTTCCCCATAGTTTCCATCACTAGGCATGAGAACATGGAAATCAAGCATGCGAACTTCAGGAACCCTAGGATAGACAGGCTTACCAAATACTAAACAGAATAATATGTAGTATATTTCAGGCGAATCATAGAAGCTTGGAAGTACACGTGTCAGCCCTTGGAAACCTCCACTAGTGCGGAATTTTAGGGCAAACGTGGGGGATGAAGCAAGGCATACTCCCAAGAGAGTCATAATCCATCTCATACTGGTAGGATGTACAGCTTCGTCAAGGAAAAATGTGATCAGTTTGGATGAAACAATCTTATGCCATTGCTCAAGTAAATCTTCAACATTAATAGTAACTTGTAAATCAATAAGCATCTCAAGTAGCATGTTCCTGACAATTATGTGTTTTCCCATTGTTTCACGAACAGTTTGATTGCGAGGAGTCAACTCAGGAGGATCGAATGTCATAATTACAAACCTTACAACAAGTTCTAACTCTGAAGCCAGAAAACCATCCTCCAGAATAACACCGAGCAATACAACCAGTTTTTCCAAAACAGGAACTTCCACATCACCGCGTTGTAGAGTTACTAGTAGATGTTGCACAAGGTTGATTCGCCGCAATATAGTAAGGTTATGATTTCTGTACCAATGCATAGATACCATCCTTTCGAGAAATCCAAGAAGTGTGATTTGAATCGAAATAGGAGCTGTAACCCATAGAGTCCAGTCTAAAAGAACATGTTCAACCATATCAGCATTTGATAAAACAATGCAGTTGGAAGTTTCTCCAGATAAATCAGTATTTTCGAGCTCAGAAATATGACTGAATGAATCCTTCTGTGCAGACAATTCGTCAAAATCTCCATGAGATCCAACGGAAGAGATTTCATCAGTGAATTTCGGTAAAGAAAGATCATCAAGACCGGCCTCGAGGGAAATTCCAGCAGGAAAACTTACAGACCGGTTTACATGTGGCTTTTGTGGTTCCGGAAAAGAAGCCTCGCATGCAGCAATGCGGAAGAAGATGTCAAGTGACTGCATGTCAAATAACGACATCCGACGGTGAAGGAAAAGGGCAAGAAGATGGTAGCCTCTTAGGGCTTGCATGTCTTTTACATTTTGATGACTCTGCTGGAGTGATACTGCAAGTAGCTCCAGTGCCATGTGTAGCATGTCTCTGCTCTCAGCAGCTTGGACAAGAGCAAGCACAACAGCCATCCCACCAACTGTTTGAATACTATCTCCAATTGTGCAGTGGTTACAAATGTAAACATCTCCAGTCAGACGCCCATAACGAGGTATACCTGCAAATTCAAGAGAAAACTATGAACTCTCAAAATACCAGAGCACGAATCTACGTATAATAGTATTCGGGCTTCTGTATATATATATATATATATATATATATATATATATATATAGAGAGAGAGAGAGAGAGAGAGAGAGAGAGAGGATTTAAGTATCATAGCACGGGGTTGCATCGAGCACTTGCCAGCATGGTAAGGCATAGGAGTGCCGTGCTGTGCCAATGTATGTCGTTCACAAAAATACTATGTGCCACCATTCTATGGCATGAAATATTTATTTATTTAGCATCAATATATTCTAATTGCTTATTATATATCTTTATCAAATTTTTGCACCTTATTGACACAACAACTGGCTAAAATTTAAAAGAAAAGTGCTTTAAACTGTGTCATCAGCACGAGGGTCCGATCATGTCAATACCTTGTCAGCAAAATACAACACAGTGTAGCACGTTGGGCATAACCCGTGCCTATGGGTACTTAAATCCTTGCTGCAAAGTCGTCTATTTACATATATACTCATGCAAATCAGAATTTTCATACATATCCCTTGATAGTGTACTTTCTTATAAAAATACCCGTATTTTAAGCAGGAAGACATTAAATTCAATATAATTTTCGGACTAGTAGGTATAAATATGTAAGTAAGAAATTTAGTTGCAAATGGCAAATATGAAAATTCAGGTTTTGCAGCAATACGTTAATACTTGATAGTTAATACACAAATATATGCATTCATAGAGACTATAATGCAGGGTTACAAGTGAAAATATCTGTAGAGTACTGATGGGGAATTGGGATGAGGAACTACAAACCACCAATTGGTGAAGCAGCAGCAGACAAAGGATCAACAAGATTCAGCAAGGACAATGTTCCAGATGCTCGAAAAGTTTCAGAGGAAGTTCCGTCGAATCCAAATATG
The DNA here is from genome assembly GCF_001540865.1 of Ananas comosus. Taxonomy (NCBI): domain Eukaryota; kingdom Viridiplantae; phylum Streptophyta; class Magnoliopsida; order Poales; family Bromeliaceae; genus Ananas; species Ananas comosus. The sequence goes on from NC_033621.1 coordinate 410,532, forward strand.
AGTTTCTTCCCAGAGAGCTGCAGGGCGAGATTTGTCAGTCTCTCTAAATCCCAAACAAACCCACTGCCGTCAAGTCTAGAATTCCCGAGCTTGATTGAACTATCAATTCGCTGAGTACTTGAAGCCAAGGGCATTTCTATTTCCAATGAATCCAAAATAGCCATACTCTCTCCACCACATGCTTGATTTGGTACAAACCTAAGAAGATCTGTGTCTTGAAACAGTCCTCTATATCCTCGACCAAGGATATACATGAAACAAATACTACCTGATGTGAGTGCTTCTTCGAAAAGATAACAGCAACGAAGTTTCCACGACAGCTCAGAAATCTTCCCGCGTGAAGCAGGTGTACCAAGAGTTACTTGTAGTGATTTACCAAATGGGGATGGTGAATACCCTAGTTTTCCCGTGTGTCGTAGTTTTCCGTCCAGATAGAGATAGGCCACGCTGGCCTGGAAAAGCCCAGCTAGTGCATTGGGCTTACTGTGAATGACCGCGAGGTGATGCCATCTGCCTTCTTCTAGTTCTATTCCTGGAAACGAAAGTAAGCTTGAGCTGCTCGTAGCTAGAGCCAATACACCATTCTCTTGGAGATAGAGTTCGGCATACAAAGTGTTGGCGTCGTCCACTGCACCAACAGAGAATATACGCAGTACTTGCCCACTGGATGTAATTCTCCTTTTCGCGGAGTTGGCTTTAGAAAGTTGCTCTGAATCTTTAAATTGGTTTTTGAATAAATTGTGGAATTGAAACCAGCAAACAAAGGAATACCCAGAAGCAGGAGGCCATGTCCTCTCCCCTAGTGAGACCTGGATGGAGGCATGGCCTACTTTGCTCATGTCCATCTCAATAAAAGGAGCTTGGGAAACATTTTGCAACCTTACGTCTTCCATTCTAATTAACTTCTCCATCATATCAACAAGAGGATGGCCTGACTTTTTCACCCTCAGTTGCAAAATATACCTAACAAGCAGCCGAAGCTCTGAAGAGGAGAGCCTGAAGCCAAAAAAAATTAATGTTCACCACAGAAGGCCAATGAATAAATAGCATCTAGATAAGGGGAGTACATATATGTTGTTTAAACATAAAAACAGACCTATAAGCACCAAGCACCTCCACAATTCTCAGAGCATGATTAAGAAATGGAGATAGACCCTCCAAAAATGGGTTAATTGTCTCCAGTAGAAGACCAACGCATCCTACATTTTGAACAAGCCAAATACAAGAGATGAAGTACTGTCAGTGTATCATTAAAAGAAGTAAAACACACAGAAGAAAATATCTAGCTTCATACCAACAGAAGTCAAATTCTCTTGATTGAAGGGACCAGCACATGCTAACTTCTCAATAAACTTCAGTAAATCCAACTGAACTTTCGGTGTAAAGAGTAGCAAGGAGTGGATTAAAACAGCAAAGGCACTAGCATTATATACCCGCTCCCTATCAACCCTAGATATACCAAGGGATGTGACAAAATAGAGACTTGACTCATCTTCGCATGTATCAGATGAAGCACTCTCTGATTGCAGCACATTAGTCGGTGGAAGGACAATCTCTAGAGCAAGCTCAAGCAATAACTGAATAACTTGCTTTTCACAATCCACTGAAAGCAACCCGGATTCACAAAGAAGATCATAGAAGGTATGTGATGAGATGATTGTGTGCAACCTCAACCTGTTGACTGCATTATTGCACACAGCAGCTGTCACAGCTCGCATTAGAAAACTGAAAACCTTCATGTGACTGGCTGATGACAATTGATTTTCTGTATTTTCTTCACCACTCTGGAAACTATGCAGCGTCGTCAGTAAAAGCGAAAACCCAGTGGCTTCTCCAAAAACCCTCTGTGCTGAAATATTGGCCCCAAGAATGCGCCATAATGCGCCTAAAGTATCGCACTTTGCATCACCGTGAAGTTTGTATTGAGATCCTAATACACTTGTCACCATTCCACTCTTAAGAATCTCAATCAGCAATCCTAACTCTTCTGGATGAGCCTAAAAGGATACAAAAATAGAAAGACAAAAAAAAAAGAACTCAGGTAAAGCTACTGGTAAACCGCTAAAAATAATCAAAACTTTATTCATACCCTCAAAAGGTTGAGATATCCCAGATGCCCTTGTCAACATATTAAATACTCAAAAATGTCCTTCCAGGAAGGCATTAGTGAAAACGACAAAAGCATTTTCAGGAGCATTTATGATATGTTCGAAGCATTTGTGATTATCTTTAAAATATACAAGGGTAATAAGAAATTTCCAACCCTTGGAGAGTATCTATGGAATTATGTGCGTTTTGAGTGATTTGCAGGTCTACATGCAACAAAATGATGGGATGGATGCAAACCTGAAGAGTATCTTCGATCATCAGACATGACAATAGTCTAAGCACCCCAGAGCGGTGGTTATCGGATACCAAGAAAGGGAGGACAACGCTGACCCCATTGGACGATCGGAATGATTGCTGATTAGCATCGGCTTTTTTCAATAGATAGAAAAGGCAGTCCCATCCAACAGCAATTGTGGCCTCATCCTCAAATATGGGAAACTTCTCAGTACCAGAGCTCATAAACTTGGGTGAAGAAAGAATTGCATCTTTGCTATCCATGTGTTTTTGTAAACTACTATTGCTGGACTTTCTTTCAAGAGTAGTAGAGACCTTATTTTGCTGCTCTCCTCCAGAGAAAAGCTTGTGCTGTTTCAGGTCATCTAACAGAACTTCCAACACACCAACTTCCCTGAGAACTTTCTTGTATTGCTGATCAAAGGAAAGCAGCTTTACGAAGAAAGCAAGTATAGCATGCTTAAGACTAGTAGTAATTGGCTGCTGCAACAAGCAGCAGAGAGATAGCAGCTCCTGCTCGGGGACACAGTTCACAACAGTAACAGCATACTCTAAGATTTTCAAAATAATTTCCTGTAGTGATGCAGGGAAACCTGCCATATTTAGTATAAATAGCGGCACAGTACGAAGTTCTTGACACAATTTGTAGTTTTCAAGATGACTCGAGAAAAGCTTGAACATTCTGTTCAGAACTTCTGCTTGCAGTTCAACATTGTCAGCCTTAAGAAAAATATCCTGCAGCATCTGAATAGCCTCAAGATCCTTGACTTTGGTACTACCTTTCTCCGAAAAATCATCGCCGAGCGTATCAGAAGATGGTGTACGGCTTCTGCTATGACCCGTCGCTCTTCCATGACCAGATTTTGATGATTTCCCACCAGCAGTTTCCGTTGGGCCTGTTTGGGCCAGGTTTACGAGGACATCAAGTAGCCTGGATAAAGCTGGAGAAAGATGGGTAGGAGAGGTATCTGCTCTACTTTCCTGATGACCTAATTGATCTGGTCCACTTGAAGTGTGCCCTTCAGAACTATCATTAGATAATAATTCTGAAGAAGCAGATCGAACAATCTGATTCTTGTGTAAACTAGATAGTGTCAAAGCAAAATGAACAAGAAACTGATAGCCGTGTGCATTATGTATATCTTCCCTGAGCTTGATCGGGCCAGCCTCTAGTAAAATTTCAACAGAAGACAAAATCAGAACTGTCAGTTACTTAAGTATTCAGGTTAAGCAAAATGGTCTCGCATAATACTTACCAGATCTATAAGACAATTCAACGCATTCCAGTAACAAGTCCACTACACCCATTGTGTATGCAGCATCACCTTTTTCCGGATTGAAGTCTTTTACAGCCGTTAGAAGGACTTTGATCTAGCAAATGAGATCAGTAGCACACGAATGATGAGAATGACCAGAAAGGGGAAGTACAATTTTATATTGAATGAATTCCAAGAATAAAATAGCATTTTTGGTGCGCTTTCAATCTGAAATGCTATTCTATCTTCCTATAACATCACTCACAAAAAAAAAAAAAAAAAAAAAAAAAAAAAAAAAAAAAAAAAAAAAAAAAAAAAAAAAAAAANATATATATATATATATATATATATATATATATATATATGTGTGTGTGTGTGTGTGTGTGTGTGTGTGTGTGTGTGTGTGTGTGTGTACACATATTTACACATATGTTTACATATATGCATACACATGAGTACACATATGTATGTACATATATATATGAAGCAGGCCTGCTGTGCTCTTAGGAGCACGGAGGCCTCCGGTCTCCTTAGCCATTTTCGATGATGAAATTTTCTCATCGACGATCAGCTCCTTTAGACTTGATCTAGCGTATTGAAGTATCTAGGAAATAAATTTTACGGTTTTTCGATATCATTTACCTGACGGTCAAAAATGTTCAAAATCAATAATTTTTAATGATTGATGTCTGTCGTTTCCAAGTTTAAGTGTAGAAGTATCCAAATCAGATGAAATTTTGATAGAAAATTATTTATACTATCTACAACAAGATCAATATCTCTGATCAAAAATTTTTGTGCTATAACACCACCTTTTGTGAGATTTTTATGATTGATGTCTGTCGTTTCCAAGTTTAACAGTGTAAACGTATCCAAATCATATGATATTTTGATAGAAAATTCTTTATACTATCTACAACAAGATCAATATCTCTAATCAAAAATTTTTGTGCTATAACACCACTTTTCGTGAGATTTTTATTTTCAGCCGTTGATTTTGAACCCTTTTGATCGTCAGGTAAATGATATCGAAAAACCATAAAAATATAAAATTTATTTTTCTAGATACTTCAATACTCTAGATCAAGTCTGACGGAGCCGATCGTCAATTCGAAAATTCCATCGAAAACGGCTCAGGAGCACGAAAGCCTCCGTGTTCCTAAGAGCACAATAGCCTTACTCTATATATATATATATATATATATACATACATAGAGAGAGAGAGAGAGAGAGAGAGAGAGAGAGAGAGCTAGGCTCCTACGCTTTCGAAAGCCTGGAGGCCTCCGTGCATGTAAGTTATTTGCAATTATGGGATATCCAATTCGATGATAGGCTCCGTTAGGCAAAATCCACGCTATTAGAACTATTTAAAATCAAATTTCATTATTTTTTGATTTCATTTGCCTACTGAACAAGTAGTCTTAAAATGAACGGCTGAAAATAAAAATATCATAAAAAATAATGATAAAAGACTCAAATTTTAAATCAAAAATATTATTCTTGCTCTTGATGTTAAGTAGAATTTTCTATAAAAGTTTCATGTAATTTATATTCTTCTACACTATTGAACTTACAAACATGTCACATCGGCCGTTAAATAGTTATTTTTGAGACCTTTTGATTACTTGGTAAATGATGTCAAGAAATTATGAAATTTGGTTTCTAAATAGTTCTAATAGCATAGATCATACTTAACGGAGTCAATCGTTGAATCGGATGTCTCATCATCGAAAACGACTTACAAGCGCGGAGGCCTTTGTGCTTTCGAAAGCGCAGAAGATGTACTCTAAATATATACATGTGTACATATATATATATATATATATATATATGAACTCCTATGCTTTTAAAGCACCAAGTCATTGGTGCTTGCAAGTTTTTGGCCTTTGGATGAAGATTTGTAGGGCTAGGATGATAGTGATCCCCTAGGGTTGAGTAAGTGGTTACTGGAATAGCATAATCTAAAGAGTGGAATTGATCAAAGGGATAGATTTAGCGGTAGAAAACTTATGAGCACCAAGTGCTATATGCTCGAAGTCTACGTCTAAGATAGATTAATAGAAAGATGCAATTGTTCCAAGACATATAAGGCCGAGGCTAAATCCATGGAAAAATATGTTAAAATTGGAAGAGAAATCTACTATAGGAGACATAATCGAACCAATTACGTAAATTAAACGAAAGAAAACGCAGATCCAACCAGAAGGCACCCAAAACAAAGGAGTAAAAAATCGGAATCCAAAAAACGGCCACATATTTAGAATTTAGTCTATGCATATTAGAATTAGTATTACAAATAGTACCAAGCGCTTAGTGCTCTTAGGTTTCAGCCCTTGAATGAAGGGATGTGCGGTTAGGAATTAGGATGATAGTGGTCCCCGGTTTGGATAGTAGTGACTCCCTAGGGTTGAGTGGTTGGTTGGTTGAAAAGTATGATCTAACAAGTGGAAATGATCAAAGGGGTGGATCTAATGGCAGAAAACTAAATAGCACCAAGCGTTTGGTACTATTGAGTATAGTAGATGGACTCTCTCTCTCTCTCTCTCTCTATATATATATATATATTAATATTACATTCACACTAGATGAGGACAAAGCAACTTGTATCTATCACTAAAGACCAGAGAGTAAAAAAAAAGGGATTACCAAATGATGTTTGCGTATATACTTTGCAGCACTTCCATTGTCATTCACGAGAATAAGACCAAGAATCTGAAATACAATCACAAGAATGTTTTAGCCAAACAAACTGTGGAAAGAATTCATTGTTCTATCTAAAGAGGCCCCAGTAATTAAATGAAAAACCTGCATGGCATGTCGATGAAGTTGAATTGTGTGCAAAGGAACGAGGCCCTCTCTAAACTGAGAAAACACAGTCAAAGAGCCATTCACAACCATGTGAAACAGAAGCTGAAGTGAATCGTCTTCAATTAAACTTGGTGCAGCAGAAGGATGGCTCGCTAATGCCTTCATAATATGCACTACGCTTCCCTCTATCTGCATAAAATAAAAATATGGAAGACAGTGATTGAACCACACACTATCACAATATAATTGCAAGAAAAGTACGCAAATGTGTTCAAGTCAAAAAAGAAGATAAAAAGTCAAAGCAGAAGAATATGCTAGTAATATATCAGCAGAAAAATTACTAGAAGTATCCAATTGTCAGAATGATACTTCATGCTAGCAGACATGCTATGAAAAATTTCACCTAAATTTTAAGAGCATACTGAACAAATTTCAATCACAAAATAAAGCATTATTGGCACCCCAAATGCCTCAGTTCATCTTCACCAAGAAAATGCAGCTTTTCATAACCAAAATACCATTGCAAAAATTCTAAAAGGTTTCATATATGATGGCTAAAATTTCTGCAACCACAGGGAGAGGGCAACAATACCTCAAGTCGCCTCACTCGTACAGCATCTCTGTCCATACTTTTGTCGCTTAAAATTGCACCTTCTTCACTGACCACAGATTCTCCTTGATTGGATTCATCGCAACTTAGAAGAGAATTGAGGATACGAATAAGGCAACATAAAATACCAGAATCCAACAGAGGCTGCTTATCAATTGGCTGCAGGCGTAAAAGAGTTATGTTTTAGTCTATATTTTGTTTTCAAATGTCCACAAGTTTTGAGGCATGATTTTCCCAGTGGAATTGCATATGAGCATGAAATCGGTGATATTTGTTCCAATAGCAAAAGCGTACTGATGGCGAAAGCTTTTTGTGCTAAAAATCTTGGAGCCACAGTGCATGTTTGCTTGTACAAGCCTCCAATCATCTTAAAGTTTTACTCTCACATTGATGAACGAGGGGATACTTTTGCCGTTTGAGCTAATAATAATAAGCAACAAATTCATGCTACCGATTACTTTCTGACTACATATTTTAGCAAATGGACAATCTAAATACTAGCTGCTCGAAGATCTACTCCGGAAGTAAACAAGAGGCAAACCACCATAATCTTTTACAACTCCAGCAAATGTTACAAGAATTTTACTCTTTGAGGCTAGTCAAACTAACTGTGAGATCAAATGGCACAACTATTACTTAGGTTACAGTCTACATGTGCAAGAATATTAAAAAATAATAATAATAAAAGCTTTTCATAATAGTAGAAAAAAGCAAGTCAGCCTTTACAGATTGGTGCAAGCACATCAACATACCCCTGTAACCAAAACTTCTACTGCATACAACAGGTTTGAACCGGGACTGACGTCATCCTGGTGTAAGGGTAAGTACTTTGTCAGCATGTTCATACTAAAATAATATAGGTGCAGAGAACAAAAATAAGATGAAATTTGGGGGCTGGCAGACCTCCATCACTTCTGAAAAGAAGCTGATAACATCTGCAACAATTAAAGATCTCCCCTTTCGGTGCATTCTCAATTTCTCCACATCAGTTACAAAGGCTCTTCCAACAACAAAAGAGAAAACATGTGCCTCAACTAACCTGAGAATCACATGGACATGGACATGAACTTAGAACTCCACAAGAAACAAAACTTTCATATCTGTATGCAGTTTATGAGACAATGATACCATAAGGACTGACTAATAAGTATATTTATTACTGTATTGAATCATTTAATACACAGTCGTTGATGGCAGTTAAACTTGGCAAAGGTAAACAACACTTAAACCTTAAATACATATCAGCATAAAAAGCAATGCAGAAATCATATACTTTGCAGCGTAATTTTAGGAGGACGGGGCATCATACTTTGTAACTAGTTGAGCTACACTAGACTGCTGCTTGACTAGTCTACAGAAGACATCAACTGCCATGTTCAAGGCCGTTTCTTTCTCCTGCATAGTAAAACTCAGAGCATAAGAATATTACTTGTAGGACACAGCTTGCAGAATTACTGACTCGTGAGAATCATTAAACAAATATGGCACACCTTCTCAGAGCTGGAAGAGCGGAATTCTTCCCAGAACTTCTTAAAGTCCAGTTCAAGTTCATGTTTGCCTCTGCTATCACCAAAAGTGAAAAATATTATCAATATTAAGGAGCTAAAAGGTTAGACAATCTGTTATCAAGATATATCAAAATTTAATACCCTAAAAAAGTGAAAAAAATACTTCAGGTCCATAACGATTACATCTTTTATTTGCAAAAAGTGAAACAAAATGTCAAAGGAACATAATACAAGAGAAAAACCAAAAGCAACAATACAAGTAATGGATTGGCAAATTGCGTCCTCATGAAACAGTTTCAATGTAATTTCATAGATGAGCAATAACAATATTTAGTAATATGTTTCTTAGGTATTCATTGCATGTTACTATGGCATGTATATAGATGCTGTTGGAGCTAAACTACTTCCAAGTACAATAGGGAATACGCAAATCTTGAGATCTACAACACTATCGTAAAGCAAGATTTCTGTTTAATGGCTACAGTATAGTCTATTTTCAAAAAGTAAAACATTTAAACTTAAATACTGATTTAGTATAAGTTTATCATAAAATCACAGTTAGAGCCAATTCACAAGGGAGCCAAGAAGGATTGATGTTCAGATTCTCGAGAAACATTATCCGATCATGCACCGGTTAATCAGGCTATTGACCCAAACCAATGATTATAATAAGAATATGATAATAAGCAATTCATCATTTTTCTCCAACAGTCGATCTTTTCTCTGTTAAGTATTTCGCATGATTTGGCTGTTTAATATTTTCTCAATGAAAGGACCAAACTTTTCCAATGTGCCGACAAAGCAGCCTGCACCTGTGCCAGCATTGAGCCTTTTCAGTTGATGCCACAGGCGTAAATCAGTAGCAGAAATAATCAAAACGACATGACAGCACAAAGGCTAAATAAATTTTTTTAAAAAAAAAAAATCAATTAGTTTAAAACTGTTGTTCAGATGCATGTTTGCTGGTCTCTTGAGCCAATTCATAAAAAGATTGCAACTTTGGCACCCAAAAAGTGGGCTATTCACTCGCAAAATTTCTCTCCTCAGACAAAGAGCGAAAAAAAGCTTGTTTGCAATCACCTTCCTAACGGAAAGACATGTAAAAATCGCATCTTTCTTACTGCTCCTCCAAGTTGAGTTAGAAGTTGTGCCGTATTCACTTCACTATCCATAAACACAAACATCTAGCAAAAACGGACAAGCGAGAAAACAAACAGGATTCATGATTTAAGACGCAGACAGAGTGAGAGAAAGGGCGGATGTGGACCTGGCGGGGGAGAAGCCGGGGGACGCATCCGGCTGGGCAGCATCGGACGCTGCAGCTCCAGCTCCGTAATCGACGGAAAGCGGGGCGAGCGACGGGGAGGGATGCTGCTGATGGTGCTGAAGTGACTGGGACGGCTGCGGCGACGATCCGGAGAGCCCGACCTTCCCTCTGATGTTCTCAAGCAATGTCGCCCATTTCATTGTTTTCCGCGACGACTGGAACATAATGCGGGCCCCCTCATCCGACGACTCCCCTCCCCTTCTACCCCCGATCAAACCCTAGATCCGGTCGCCGGATCCGCAACTCCCCGCGCAATAACACCGCACTTTACCTCTTCCTCTTCACCTTCTCTGCGCTTCCGCAATCGAGAAGCGGCGAGAAGAGATCGAAACGGAGGAAAGTGAGGGGGATTAGGGATCGGACGTGGGAGATTAGATCGTGGGGAGCTTCGGATCTCGTCTTCGAGAGGGGTCCCTGGGATCGGAATCGATCTAAAACGCTCGTTTTGGATTGGAACGAGGAGGGTTTCGATTGGAGTAATGGGGATTGGGGGAAAGAGCTCAAGCGGGGAGGAGCGAGGGAGGAGGAGAGAGAGAGAGAGAGAGAGAGAGAGAGAGAGAGAGAGGACCCGAAATTTCGGTTAGGGGACGGAGGCGAAATTTGGTGCGGGGTTTTATTTTTCTCCTCTCTGAAATCTCTCTCTAATCTCTCTCTCTTCTTTCTCTCTCTGTGTGTCAGAGACGGAATACAAAAGAGCTCCGGTTGCAAAATTTTTGCCTGCACCATGTGTATAGATGAAAAATGAATGTAACTTATATTTAATGACTAATAATAATATTTTTTAAAAAATATCTTATAAATGCACATTATACACAATATAAAAAATAGCTATATTAAAAATCTTCTAAACTTAAATAGAATGTTTAGCGATAGAATACATAATCGATGTGGGTATTATGAAATAAATATAATTTATACTATTCAAACTCTATAAAAGTCAAACTTTGCTATTTTATAATGTCAAGCTCATCTTATATATCTTATATTATTTATTTATTAAAATATTATTTTTGAATATGAATTATATACTATTCAAAATATACAAAATAAAAGTTACTATTTTATAGTGTCAGGCTCATCTTATATTATTCATTAAAAATTACTATTTTGAGCTGCTTCAATATTAGCCAAATAACATTAAAAGAAGAAATTATAAAATTCTATTCGTAATAAGTTTAAAAATAAATTTAACAATATGTATTGTCAAATCGAATGTCTTATCGAAGAAATCGATAGATAAAAGATAATGAATATTTAAAACCTAGCATTAGATAGTTCCAAAAAAATAATAACTGAGAGTAAGGTTTTTTTTTTTTTTTTTAAGAAACCAGCACTTAAAATTTTTGCTGCATGATTGTAGGGATGTGGACGCAGTACACCCGGTTCATCGAAAATTTCCCCTGTGGTCGGACGCGCTCTCTTTCTCTTTCATCCGCGGCTCTTTCTCTCACCTCCCCCCCCCGCTCCTATGACGACGGTGCCACGACGGACGACAAGGGGCTGCCACGTGGCAACGCGGAGAGGACGTGCGAGCCTCTCTTCGATGGAGACCCACCGGCCCCCTGCCCCGCACGATTCACCGATTCGCGATCGAGCCATACTCGATTTTTTGACACGTGGGCTTTATGATTCGAACCGAGGATTCCCGAATATTGAAGCACCAGGTGGCCCCGCGAATAATGGCTCGCACGGATTGCGTTCGGCGTGCGTTGTAAAGGATCAAAGGGGGAGGATATTAGTGTGAACGTAATGACGAAGGGGTTAGTGGTTTCGTTGGCCCTTAGGCATTAATTAATAAAGTAAAACTCGATTAAATTTAAAATAAAATTAATATCCATAGGCATCAAATAAGGGAGAGGAGTGGAGGACTACGTCGGGGAGCGTTTTACCGTTGGATAACATATTTGACAAGTTCGTTAATTTTATATTAATTGCATCAGTATTTGGAGATTGATTTCTAATTAACTCAACATTGATTGGATCTAGCTTTGATTAAATGAAGTGTCAAAATCTCAAATCAACTTTGATTTAAAAAAAATGGTGCCATAGTTTTCTTCTAATTTTTTAAAAAATTTTGAAGCTTATTAGTTAGTGATTTATAATATAATAATAATAATAATAATCGTTCATGATTTAGATCAGTTTTGACAAATATAAGAAAATCGGATGATTATTAATTATTTTATTTTCCAAAATGTACAAAATCTTGCTATTTAGACTAACCCATTAACATGGAGTCTAATCATATCTAAGAATATAGCAGAAAAACAAGTAATGAAATTCAATCACACATCATCTCAAATGACAAATACTAACAACAGATTACGTTCACTTGAATTCACTAAATCAATTTAGTTCTTGGTACAAATTAAGCAGGGTGCAAGTTTCCTTAGTCCTAATTTTAAAACCTGAGAAAAGTTAGGGCCAATTTGGTTTGAACTATTGCTATATGGATAGAGAAATTTAATCTCAAATTGAGAGTGTATTTTTGTTTTTCAGTGGGGAGAAATCCAAATTGAACTTTCCTCTTGCTTATAGTGTACAAATATTAAAATATTCGTTTAGACTTCAATCACGATGTTTAGAAGGAGAGCTTTTCTTCTAGAATCTAGGGGCGGAAACTTTAACTTACTCTTCAAATTTCACAACATAGAAAAAAAAAATGTTCATAAGTAATCTTTAATTAACATGTTTTAGTACTATACTTTTTTGTAATATTTCAAATTAAAATAGCACTTCCATGTACAGAAACACCAACTGATACTTAATTTGATCGTGCAAATTGGCGCATGACAATCTAGTGCCCTTGAAAAATCTCATATTCCACTGCTGTATATTTTTTCTCCTTTTTTTTTTTTTTTTTTACGTGTGAATTGTAATCACATATAAAGACTCATTCAATGATATGTTACGTTTTTTAATTATAAAATGAAGAATGACGGAGGATACAATTCATGAATGGCAAGTGGCAACTAATGCTCCAACATAGAAGGAAGCAGATGCAAATGGCTAAATGATAGGAGGTTTAAATCATAATTGTACATAATTGATTAATGCATATTAACTTACGTAGAAAGAAATATAAATTTTATATATAAACAACTAGCACATGCATGATGCATAGACTAAATTCTAAATATCTGGGTGTTTTCTATGTTGCAACTAGGGAAGAATCCTAAAATTTTATGCATGTAAAATGTGAGAAAATATCTTAGAAAGAAGGTTTCAACTACCAAGACGTGGTCTTTAATTTGTATATCTAAAATATCTAAAATAAAATTAAGCAAACGTTGCTTGCGAATGAATAAGATGATAACGATTGTAGTAAATGCTGATAAATGTATTGCACAAGTCTTTTTCGCATCACCAATTCAATTAATGAGCAAGTTTAATTCAGATTTTTTTTGCTTTCTCGAATCATACATCCAGTATATTTATTACTGTAAACATTGTCGATTTCACAATTTACACCAACTCACTGGTGATTCACTGAAGAAAACTGTTAAAATCTACTTTTATCTAACTTCCCTGTCCTTATAACTTCACAAAAGATGAGTACATTGCATTTCATCTTATATCTTATGTAAGAATTATTGGTATTGACTAGGAAAATCATGTTTCACTACAATAATCGATTGATGACTGATACAAATAGCTATATACTCTTAATAATTTTTGTTTTTATGTTATAAAGTTTCTAAGTTCTTGATTGTACATGGACTAATTAATGTCAAAGCTATACACTCTTGAGCTTGAACATATTAGAATTAGTTTACAATATTAGAGAGCCTCATACTGATTTAATTAGTCCATTTTAAAGGAGAGCTCGATCTTAACTAAGCACTAGAAAGATGCAGAAAAATCAAGCTCAACCAAAAAAAGCCATTTTTAATTAGTTGTGAGGTCTCCCTTACCCCTGCAAAAAAGTAAAAAAAAAAAAAAAAAAGAAAAAAGAAAAAAAGAAGTTGCGAGGTCAAAACTCAGGAGCCAAGAACGTGTGAATACACATGGAACGAGTAGAACACAATTAATAGCTAATTATATAAAACCCAAACCAGTATTAATAATAATAATAATAATAAATCTCCAATTAGGCCCACATCACGTGTTATTATAATCAAGTAACAAGTAATTAAATTTGCTCTAAGACCGGTCTAACCAATGATAATTAATGAGTGGATCAATACCCGATTTAGAAATTAGGTGCAACGCAATTGATCCCTTTTTGTTTTTATCAAGACGTTTGCACTGAAGGCCAAAAAAAGCCTGCACCTGGTGGATGAGCCCATCACATACACGGATGCACCCTAGTTAATATTTGATGGCTAAAATTTGATTTGATAACATATAATTTATAATATCAAAATAATCTACATATATGAACTTGTAAGCTTCGGAAATCTATAAGCTTGGCATTAATAATTCTAGTACCAACGATGTAAATAAAAAAAAAAAAAAAAAAAAAAAAAAAAAAAACAACCTATATTTTAATGCGTTGATTGTTGAGAGTTATAGAATATATTTAATGAACTAAATTTTAGCTTCGAAAGTCCTTATGGTAGTAGGTCTTAGACTCTTAGGCTTCATTTGAAATTGCGGGAAGAAATACTCTATTTGTTTCGTAATATTACGTTCTGCATATTACGGTTAGTCGGTTACGATATATTTTCTGCGGTTTCATCGGAGAATGTAGAAGCATATCCCTTATTTTTTTTCAACTCAATTCTATTTAATAGTATTAGATAGATCTCGATACTAAACTAAGCATTAGACTTTGATAAATGAATGCTCCTTCTGTGTAGCTGTTTGAGTTCTCTGTGCATGGTGCAAGTTCGGTGCTCGTCGACATCGGTAGGATCGTGCTGCAGCTTGTGTGATGAGTAACATTCTACTACTCATCAATAGCAGGGTTCAAATGTATCTTGTTGTTAACAAACGATAGAATTAATTGTCTTGCGTTGTAGAATAATTCTACTACTCATCGGCGGTGGGGTTTAGATATACTGTGTTGTTATTTGTTAACGACTGGTAGGTCCTCCTGCATGTAAAATTGTTCCGCTGCTCATTAGTAGCACTGCTTAGATGCATATTATCATTAATGAGCATCAGTTAGTCAGGATTATTCTTCCACATAGGATTGGCGAGATATTGCGACCTTTAGGTGTATGATTCATGGTGTACAGGGTCCATGCATGCGATAATTTTCTCAAATGAAAGGTAGCCAACATGTTTCGTGTTGACTTGGCGAACAAAGCCTCGTGCCCAAGACGAGGTCCACTCGAGCGGTTGAGTCGGTTGAGTCAAATGTGCAACGTTACCGGACTTATCCTACACCTAATATGCAGCTTTGACTTGAACGCCTCTTTGTAACATTTCAAAAACAGTATGCGGTTGGGGGTTAAGGGGTGGAATAACCCCTTAATCTCCATATTATCTCCAAACACTTTAAAAAATGGGTGGGCTTAGCTAACTCTATCTCAAATGGACTATTCCGGATTAGCTAATTGCACCTAACCCCACCAAATCCCAACAAAATACTATTTTCTATTCATGATAACCCACTATCCTTCTTATCCCACCTACTCCAACCAAACACTATTTTTCACTATCATGGACTAATTACAACCCCCAACCAAACACAAAAATACTCTAACCCCACCTTAATTCTGAACTTAACCCTATTCCTGAAATAATTAGTTTTTTCTTAACCCCGAACCAAACGGTAGTTATGAGTTCCCATTCGCTAATATTTTTCTTTCATTGGATACTCGAAGTGCTGAGTACACCGGCCCTGCTGTGTGATGGTTTACTCTGAGGGCTTGTTTGGTTCATCCATTTTGGGTATGGAATGGGAATCGATTTGATCAAATCCGGTTAATTTTGTTTGGTTTGCATGAATCGGTTTGGGATTTCTATTCCGGACTGGAATGGGAATGGCCCATTAGCCTTCAACTTGATTCCGGTCTTCTAGCCCGGATTGAGATTTCATTCCGGAAGCCTACTAAGTTTTCGAAGCCCATGTGACCATTTCACCCTCCTTCTCTTCACCCATTTCTCATCAAAAAAAAAAGAAAATCTATCATCTCTCAAAACCTTATCCCTAACCCACATCAATAAAAGTTTTTCAAAATAAATTTGATATTTTTTTTTGAAAAACTTATCAGAGAATAGTATTATATTTTTCATAAATTTTAAATAATATAAATTTATATTTAAGAGTAAAATTAGTATTATAGTATCCTATAATTTTTTTAGTTTATACGAACCAAACAATGAAATGTGAATAACTCATTCAAATTCTCAATCCACAAATGAACTAAATGTCTTGGGGGAGTGGGCCATTCCAATTACCATTCCAATTCATTCTCATTTCATTATCTATTTCAATTCCACCCTCGAAGCAAACAAGCCCTGATTGTTTGTCTTTTTTATTCCATTTTTTTTTTTGTTCTGTGCATTGGGTACGTATCTGATTCTTTGTATCCAAACCATTTGTTTCCAATTGAGAGTCTGAGACTCGAGTGTAGGCCCGACACCTTTTGATGCTTTATCACCAAAAATTGTAGGGAAAACTTCAAAAACCTCCCCTGTGGTTTCGTGCATTCTCACTTTGCTATCATGTGGTTTAAAACGTATCAATTTGCCTCCCTGTGGTTTCGTTTTTATCTTTTTGTTATCAATTTTATTATTATTTTTTTTTAAAATCAGTGACAAAGTTAAAATTAAAGGATACTAAAGTGACTATTCGATAAATATAGATGGTTATCTGAAGTTTTTTGTATATAATTTAACGAAATATTAACGAAAAAGCTTCCGAAAAGATAAAAACGAAACCACAGGAGGGCAAATTGATACGTTTTAAACCACAGGGTAGCAAAGTGAGAATGCACGAAACCACAGGGGAGGTTTTTGAAGTTTTTCCAAAATTGTATTGCTTTGCCACACTTGGCAAAAAAAAAAAAAAATTATACAATAGATCTTTGTTTCAAGGGTGGTCCATTGCGGACTAATCTATTATATACTAAACATACGAGCTAGGAAATATAATTTTAGAGCATGTCATCTGCAAAATTTATGTGTTAAAAATTAGATTTTTTATTTAATGACTATTTTCTATGTTATGAAAAGTGCTTGTTGTAATGCTAGCATTTGTTTTTTGTTTTGTTTTGTTTTTTTTGTTTTACTGCTTAACATCTAAAGAATGCCTTTTCCAATCCAATAATGTTCAATGTTAATGAATATTTGCCATTATTTTAGGCTGACGTGGTGGACCGGATCCAGTAACTATTTTTCACCTCGAGAAAAAGAGCGAATACGGTGGGTCCAGGAAAAAAGTGGAATCCAGGAGAGGCGGTGGGCCCGGGTGGGAGCAAAAGGGAAAGAAAAAGTCCGACGCGGGAAAGAAAGGGCGTGAGTTACGGAAGGAAAGGCGTTGGGGACCAATTTTGGAAAGGGTCAGAATCAGCTCCCTCTCCCAAACGCCAAACGCAGGAAGACAGCAAATCAAAAGACCACACGTATGACACATTTGTATATTTTGTCTCCAGATCTCGAATAAATTTGAATTATTATTACAAAAAAATTACCCTCTAATGCTAGCTTGGATGCCACGTTTGTCCACAGAATATTTTACATAAATACCATAAACAATTTATGCAGTTTTCTAAACTTTACTAATGCCACGAAATATTTTCCTTGAATACGATAATTAGTTACGATAATTAGTTTCTTATATTTTAAATATTGTTAGGTAGACGCGATAAAATTTTTATTGTGTTTACATAAGATAAATGATATTTATCTGACCCTTTGGTGTCCTATGTGGCATCCACATGAACAGTATAATGACTAATTTTGTATTTAAAAGTTTTGTGAAGTTAATTATATAATAAATAATTGTGAGCAGGTTAAATGCGAAAAAACTAATTCACTTCTTCTTCTTGTTGGAAAACTTAAATGAGATTTTGATTCTCAATCGATACAGTTACATTATCCATTCTCTTCTTTAATTTTCCTCCGACATCTAGTTGCAGAATAATTGAGACTTTCTTTTTTAGAAACTGAAATTTTTCTGTTTTCCTTTGACATTTTTCCATTTTCCTCAACTTAAGGTGATGGGTTATTATTGGGCAATGATGATAAAGTAAGTGGAAGGAGCAACAAGAACTTCTCCACATAGGAGAGCACAATATATTTTAGGAGCCCGCGCAGTTTACATAAAATAAAAATAAGGTTGACAAACTGACTTCATAGAGGTCAGATCTAAAGCCAACCTGGACGCTCAAAACCCATTACTTACTTCACAGCCACTCCCAAAATAATATGTTTTTTTTTTTTTTTTTTTTTTTTTTTTTTTTTTTTTTAAGAGATACGTAGCACGCTACCCGCGTTGATTATTTCATTTAGAAATAAACTTAACTAGAAATGTGAATCAACTGGAATTCGAACTTAGATCTTGAGTACCAACCACCAAATCCTTTGCCACTTGTTTTAAGGACGGTCGGTCTCCCAAAATAATATGTTGATCAAGTGCATAATGTAGGAGTGTGGCCTTTAAGTAATTGGGCCTTCACAAAAGCACAAATTCCAAGCCCAACTATTTACTTATGGGCCATCAATCCCCTAGTTGGGTTTGGACATTTCCTCGATGGGCCTTTTGGTACCTTTTATCCTAACTATAGGCCCTTTTGCACCTTGGGCCACCTTGTAGACCATTTTTATATTGGGCCCAGTTCACACGAATTTTGTGGTGGAGATGAGATCGCGCAATGTTAAAGGGCCTCTATATTCCGCGAAAGCGAAAGCCCGAATACGCCCTCCGTGTTTCCTCCTCCACCTCTTCCATCCTCCTTTCTCTCTTTCTCCTGTAATATTCTACTGAAAAAAAAAAACACAAAAAACAAAAAAACTGCGCCATTCGTATGCGCTGTGGTCACCGATATTTTTTTAAAAAAATTTTTTTCACACTCGCTTCCCCTTCCCCTCGCTTTCCTCATCGTCTCCCTCGTCGCACCTCCGAGGTAATTTGATCTCTATTTCTAAAGATTTGGTAAATTTTTTGACGATTATTTTGTTCCGTGAGGGGGCGATTTTGGTGGTGATTATTCGGAGCTGATTTATAATCTGTTTCCCTATCATCTCGGGTTTCGTGATTTCGCCAGTTTTTAGAGTCGACGATTGCAAAATAGTGATTTGGGCTTGGGTTTTAAGTGAAACTAGTGGGAAAGGGGAACTGCTAAACTTGCGTTTTCCTTTTTGTGCAAGTATTCTAGTGATAAATGAATTGGTAGATCATGAACTCTCTATCTAATGTGAATTTTGGGTCTAAATTTTTAGTTCGATAGGTTAGTCTCCGATTTCCATGCTTTTTGAAATATCATCTCTGAGTGACTTTGCCCTAAATCTCTAATATTTGATCGGTTCCGTTTAACATTCACTGCAAAATTCAGTTTATAGGAGGGGATGGTTATTTAATATAATAATGGTTGGGTATAATGATTTTAAGCAGTTAATGAACTCAAAAATGACTTTGCCGAATTGAAAAGTTTATCAGGATTAGGGAGTAATCTATTTATGGGTAAAGATTAGAGATAAACAGTGTCAAAAGTTCGGGACTATCTATAAACTTCAATTTTGCTTGTTTAAATGTGAACTCCAAACTATTACTTTACCACCAATTAGTTATCAACTTTTGATAATTAATGTCGTCAATTTTGCATCATTTGAATGTTGCATATATTTGAAGCCTTTTTTTCAGCCTTTTTTTCCTGATAAAATGTTATTAATAAACTTTATTACTACATGCTCTTTTGCAGAGCACAGAGCCTTTTTTTTGCTTGCGAAAGCGTTCTCCTCTGTAAGAGAAATATGCGAACAATCATCAGCTTGTCTTGGGAAGTACCTCTGTGATGAATATGTTATCTTCTGGGGTTTTATAAGTAGTATAAAGCACTTTTCCTACCTTGTCCTATTGGCTATGAAGCAATCATGTTGACATTATATGCTTCATCATCACTCTGGAGTCTCTGGATTGATCGAGAACCAAAACCATTCGTGCAGAATTTTCCGGCCAGCATTACACATGCTAACGTCACCAGTGGGAAAGTAGCTTGTATTTCCTCAGAAAGCCAGTATGTACTGAAGCTGCATAGTGAATTGTGTTCGAAGTATAACTTTACCAGGTTAAGAACTACTCATCGCAGCTGTAGTCCAAAAGAAATACGCATAAAAAATTGGCTGGTATTGTATCATCTCATCCGTTCTATTTTTTTGCCTCCGTACTAGAAGAAAATGGAAAGGAAATGCCTTTTCTTTACATACATGATTCTGTCTTATTTTATTATCTGTTAATCCCTTGTAGCTCCGTTTTCATATTAATGCGTCGTCAGATGAGGACTTTCGCTCGTCCCGCAACATAGCAATCAGTCTCTTTAGGCGTTATAGGAATGCTATTGATCGTGGGGGTGGAGACAACCTAAAAGTATGACTGAAACTCTATATCCAACATATTTAATCTATCTTCTTGATGTCTTTTTTTTTTTTTTTTTAATTTTCACTCTTGTTTGCTTCATTCATTTGTTTAATTTCATTAGGAATTCATCACTGCGGGGGTGAATGCATATGCACTTGGTTGTACTGATGAGGGTTTACGGAAAGAACTTATGGATCTGAAAGATTCTGGTGTTGAAATTGAAGGTCTACAAACCTATGGAGGAGGCACCAGTCTGAAGTTCAAAGTCCTTTATGAGGAGGTTAGAGACCTTTTGGTTGTGCAATAAAGTTATCATGCAGTCTGATGTGCTCTTCCTTGAGGAAAAAGTTGTTTATTTAGTCATCATGTTTCCACTGTTTGATTTCGGGTTTGGAAAAAGAAAAAATAAATTAGTTAACTCTATTTTTGCTATAAATTTGCATGGTTTGGACTAGTTTTATTTTATGACCAACAAGAGGTAAACATGCCAATTTAATTGAAAATTTGTTCTCTTTAATGTAGGTTCACGAATGCATTCTATGGTTGAGTATTGTGTTCATCACAATCCTGTGTACGCCGCAACCAACTGTTGTTAGGTGGTCTTCTATGTCACCAGTTTCATCTGAAGTGTTGCATCAGTGGAAAGGATTCTGTGCTCTCATAGCAAATGCTTATTATATGAGAGGGATGGCATGGTAGGTACTTCCTCACATCATATTGCTGAACCAGTCATGTAATAAAGAAGTTATTTATTTACATTTTCTTTCGGCACAATTATGGCCGGTGGAGTGCTTGTCAAGCTTTTGCCTCGTGTAGGTCCTGTTGTGCATTCACATACATCGGTTGCATTCTTTATCTAAATTTTTATGGTGGATAAAATCAAATGGAAAATTTGTCTTAAAGAGTCTAAAACTTACAGAGGTGCGAAATATAACAACATGATGATGTTTTGCTACTGGAAATTACCTTGCAACTGTGAACTGAGCTGTATGTTGCTGTATCACTGCATTTTATTTTACATGCTGTTGCAGGTTGCCAGTGAAGACTCTCCAGCTGGAACAGATGGCTGTGATGGCCAGTGTAGAGGAGCCATCACTTGTAGCTTGTCGGATGAGATTAGTTTTCAACACGTTAGAGGTTTGTTGCACCATCTTTAATTCTTGCAAATTTAAGAACAGAAAATTTTTTGTTGGAACATATATGTTATGTAACCTAAAATTTCTATGATATATTAAGTTTAATTTTATGGGCGTCACAGATTCTTTCCAAAAGTCATCTAATGTGTTTCGTTGACTGCTGCAGGTAGTAAGCCCACAGTGGCCTAAAGTCTAGAGAATCAGTAAATATCTTCTGCTATGGTGTGTGATATTTAGAAGAGAAACCAAATCTGACTGCAAATTTTGTCATTACTTGAAAAACAAACATGCACGTTAAAATATTTTAAATGTAAATTTGATGGTGTTAAAGGATTAATGTGTATGCTATGTAACTTCAAAGTATGCTTTCTGGCTGGCACATGTCATTGTAGAATGATAAATGAACTATCTACTGGTAGTTTTCTCGCATGGAAAGATTCTTGATGATTATACCTGTGATTGGCATTAGTAGACATTTTAATTCCAGCAGGAAGTTTTTCTTTTGTTAAGATTGTCGACATAATCTAACACAACGGGCGGTCGAGGTCTTCTCATGGTCGCGCCATATTAAAACTTCTCGTGAGCTTGCAATTTTGGTTTCTTTAATCATGTATTATGTGAAATGAACATCATCAGCAGGCGAAGGGCATGTTAATTTTGATGTGCAATAGAATAAAATATTTTTTTTGAGAAAAAGATAGCATCTTATCTGTTTCATTTAATAAATTTAACAATATAGAATGAAACAATAAGGAGCTTAAAAAGGCGAAAAATTGAAAGAAAAAAAAACTAAAAGAAACATGAGAAGTGGATATAATGTCAAAAACAAAGAATCTAACAGCCGCCGAAGTCGCCCCCAGCTTTAGGGAAATGGAATTACTATCCTAAACACTATTTATTTTTATTATTAATCTAAATGAAGCTATAATGTTTTTTGTCACGTGGCAAAAAATTCTTCATCCTCATAATAATAATAATATATAATATAATATAATAATTTATTAATCCCTTTCTTTTTCAAACTATATGATTCATTAATGTTTCATCAATTAATTCTATATTAATATTTTATTTATTAACTATAACGTTTCATCTATTAATTCTATTTTTTTTTTTTTGTAATAACTCTCTCTTCCCCACCCCCTCCTCTCTCCTCCCATCTATATGTTCTTGAACGCATAGCATATGATTCATTAATATTTCATCAATTATTTGTATATTAATGTTTTATTAATTAATGATAATTATAATCATAATTGATTACTAGACCAACTTTGAATAAGTCTTTGCCTTTTCGTATGTTGCCACCATTTCATTTTTTCTTTTTTTCATTTTGCTAATTTTATTATGAAATTTTAAAATATATTTATCTAATATATAAAATAATTAGATTTTAAATTTAGGCTCTCAGTATCAATCATTACAAGATTAATTCTATTTGAATGTTCTTGCGCCGATCCTTCTCTACACATATCGTCTTTCCAATCTCCATACAACCGATTCCATCCGTGAGTATTTTTTTTTTTCGAATATAACAATTTTTTATATAGATTTGAGTGATTTGGTGAGAATTAGCAATATTTTGAAGTTAATTAGAATTTTTTTGGTTCAATTTGAGCAATTTAACATAAATAGGTAATATTTTGAAATGCTATATGTTATAGAAATGCTATATGTTGCTTGCACAATTATTGTTCGTACTACATTACACATTTCAAACTAAATTAATGAACAATCTATATTGCATATATTAGTATATTTCTATATACTCTAATTATGATTTACTTAAAATATTTTTATTTCTGTTGCATCGATTGCTATATTATTGTCTATATTGTACCTTTTTTGACATATTAATATTATATTTAGTTATATTAATATTTTATTATTTATAAATTTTTTACTTTAATAGTAACTATCAACCGCATCGCGCGGGTATCTACACTAGTATAAATAAATCCATGTTGCTTAGGGAAATGGAGTTACTATTATAAACACCATATAGGTAAATCCATGTTGCTGAAATTTAAAGCCTATAATATTTTGTACATAAACTTATTATATAGTGTAATTATAATACACGATATGGGATGCGGTTAGGGCTAATACACTATGCGGGATGTGGTTGGGGCCAGGATGCCACTCCCTCACTCGTCGAAGCGGTGCGGTTGGGGCGGTTCGCAGCGGGTCGGGTGGTTGGTGCCACATCCCGACTCACCATGCGGTTGGGTCAGTTGGCAGCGAGTGGGGCACTTCTCTCCAAAGAATGTTGAGCTTAGAAAAAGTTATAATATATTACTTTCTAATTAGTTACGTAAATTGGTTTTTCTTGGTTATTATTCCCATGGCCAAGATAAGCCTGATGGTGTTGTGGAAATTGAACTTGGATACCTATTATTTTTGCTATGACATGCGTACAATACTTTCTACTCACGAATACATCTTCAAAGATAAACACATGCACAACACTCTCCTCCTACCAAGAATCCATATGAAAATTTAAGAAATGCCTTTAATTGACTAGTCAGAATTTTTTAATTTATGAAATATGAACAAATAGCCCACGCATCTTTCAATATTCTCCTCTTTTCGTAATTAACAAAAAGGTTTGCCTTTTAATTAATATTATTAATTATTAATTATTAATATTAATATTAGAGAGATGGTCTTCATATTGATGCAGAAACACAGCTTAGTAAACTGGAGAAAAAGCACATTTTTCTTTGCTCCATGAGAAATAACTAATTTACTATAGAAATGCATGGAAACTAAATCACACAACATAAGAGATAATCTAATCATGTCCAATCCGGAACAGGCCCAGATTTCAGAGAGCAAACTGGGTCCGAAGCATGACCCAGTCGGACCAAATTGTAAACTAAATTTCAATTATTTTCTCAAACAAATTGCATTGAAACAAATTTTCAATTCAAAGTATTCCCTCAAAAGAATCGAAACAAAAATATTTTAATCATACAGGTACTTCGCATATCTTTTTTATAATAAGCTATTTAAAATTAAAGTATTATGATTTTCAAACTACTAGCAAGAAATCAAGTCGCCAAAAATGATCTAAGACCATAATACACCCCACATGACTCCTAGCATAGACAAACTGGTTTATGCATAAATAAATAAATAAATAGTTACTGCCTCACACCTAATATATGTATAAATAAATAAATAGTTATTGCCTTTGTCCCCTAATGGCCGATCACGCTAACGGAAAACCAGACTAGCACTCGTAGAGATTCCTTCCGTAAGCTGCTTTAAAAGAACAGAAGTTTGCTGTTCCGTCCACTGTTTAGAATATTTATAATACAGCATTTTCCACCGAGGCGTAGCAAACAGATCATCATGATTAAATGTCATCGACCTGAGGTCTACAGCTTTCGCCAACAACAGCCGAGCGAAGGCCATCTCGCCACAATACCCTTCGAAATTATACATCTTCACCTCCACCAAATAATGGTGCACAAAATCAGAAGGCTTCCATGGTTTGATTGTGGATTTATATTTTTATTAGTAACATAAATTAATTATTGTTAGAAATGTATAATACTAATATGTAAAAAATGATAATAGCTTATTTCTAATAGACTCTTTTTTTCGGATGATAAAATTTTTTTTTTATATTTTTTAATCTCACTATCATGGATATTCAACTTGAAATTGACGATTTTGTTTCCAATCGCCAACTTTTGAATTTTTTTAACCTCATTTCTCAACCGAACGAATAAAAAATAAATTTTATTAACTACCATAAAGCCAGAATATGGGTAACTACATACTATTCCAGTACTACCATAAAGCCTTAGAGACTATTGACCGGGATCGTCAGTGCCACTATACTAAGGAAAAAAAAAATTTTAATGAAAAAAAAATAAAAGAAGAAAAGAACAAAACTAGAGTTGGCTCCATCCTTTGTTCCCGTACCTGTAAATATCTGCATATACAAATATTTTGAGAAAAAAATATAAATAAAAATTTGGAAAAAAAATCTTACCAGACACCGGCGAGCCTTTCCTTCGTTGAAGCATCAAACTAAAATACAAAAAAAAACATAAAATAAATAAATTTATAATTTAATATTAAAAATTATAATACTAATATATATATAAAGAAAATAATACTTACTTCTAATCCATTTTTTATCCCGAAGCGGTAAATTTTTTTTGATTTCTTTTAATCACAGCATCAAGAATATGTAACTTGACATTACATATGATTATGTTCTTAGCCAGCATTTTTTTAACTTTTTTAATCTCCTTGAGCGAGCGAACAAACACGATTTCTTTAGTACCTGTAAAAAAAAATCTAAAATTAATAAGATTTTAAATTAATAAAATTTTAAAATATAATAAAAGTAATTACCGCCTTCCATTACTGGTAGCCTTTTTATTCCTCTAAAGATTTTCGCCAATCGAGCTAGAGTCTCCTCAGCAAACTAAAAAAAAAATTAATAATAAAAATTTTAAAAAATATATTATTAATACTAAAATTTTAATATAAATTAAAAATTTTAAATTCATTTTTCTTACCTGAAATTGCTTGTTCCATCCGTACAGATAAATCTTTTTTTGAAGAATCAATGTTATCGTGGCCGGGATCAGGATCACAACTCTATTCATTAATATTTTATTATTTATAAATTTTTTACTTTAACAGTAACTATCCACCGCATCGCGCGGGTATCTAAACTAGTATAAATAAATCCATGTTGCTTAGAGAAATGGAGTTACTATTCTAAACACCATATAGGTAAATCCATGTTGCTGGAATTTAAAGCCTATAATATTTTGTACATAAACCTATTATATAGTGTAATTTTTTATTTAACTCACAGTTTGATTGTGGATTTATATTTTTATTAGTAACATAAATTAATTATTGTTAGAAATGTATAATACTAATATGTAAAAAATGATAATAGCTTATTTCTAATAGACTCTTTTTTTCGGATGATAAAATTTTTTTTTTATATTTTTTAATCTCACTATCATGGATATTCAACTTGAAATTGACGATTTTGTTTCCAATCGCCAACTTTTGAATTTTTTTAACCTCATTTCTCAACCGAACGAATAAAAAATAAATTTTATTAACTACCATAAAGCCAGAATATGGGTAACTACATACTATTCCAGTACTACCATAAAGCCTTAGAGACTATTGACCGGGATCGTCAGTGCCACTATACTAAGGAAAAAAAAAATTTTAATGAAAAAAAAATAAAAGAAGAAAAGAACAAAACTAGAGTTGGCTCCATCCTTTGTTCCCGTACCTGTAAATATCTGCATATACAAATATTTTGAGAAAAAAATATAAATAAAAATTTGGAAAAAAAATCTTACCAGACACCGGCGAGCCTTTCCTTCGTTGAAGCATCAAACTAAAATACAAAAAAAAACATAAAATAAATAAATTTATAATTTAATATTAAAAATTATAATACTAATATATATATAAAGAAAATAATACTTACTTCTAATCCATTTTTTATCCCGAAGCGGTAAATTTTTTTTGATTTCTTTTAATCACAGCATCAAGAATATGTAACTTGACATTACATATGATTATGTTCTTAGCCAGCATTTTTTTAACTTTTTTAATCTCCTTGAGCGAGCGAACAAACACGATTTCTTTAGTACCTGTAAAAAAAAATCTAAAATTAATAAGATTTTAAATTAATAAAATTTTAAAATATAATAAAAGTAATTACCGCCTTCCATTACTGGTAGCCTTTTTATTCCTCTAAAGATTTTCGCCAATCGAGCTAGAGTCTCCTCAGCAAACTAAAAAAAAAATTAATAATAAAAATTTTAAAAAATATATTATTAATACTAAAATTTTAATATAAATTAAAAATTTTAAATTCATTTTTCTTACCTGAAATTGCTTGTTCCATCCGTACAGATAAATCTTTTTTTGAAGAATCAATGTTATCGTGGCCGGGATCAGGATCACAACTCTATTCATTAATATTTTATTATTTATAAATTTTTTACTTTAACAGTAACTATCCACCGCATCGCGCGGGTATCTAAACTAGTATAAATAAATCCATGTTGCTTAGAGAAATGGAGTTACTATTCTAAACACCATATAGGTAAATCCATGTTGCTGGAATTTAAAGCCTAAAATATTTTGTACATAAACCTATTATATAGTGTAATTTTTTATTTAACTCACAGTTTGATTGTGGATTTATATTTTTATTAGTAACATAAATTAATTATTGTTAGAAATGTATAATACTAATATGTAAAAAATGATAATAGCTTATTTCTAATAGACTCTTTTTTTCGGATGATAAAAATTTTTTTTTATATTTTTTAATCTCACTATCATGGATATTCAACTTGAAATTGACGATTTTGTTTCCAATCGCCAACTTTTGAATTTTTTTAACCTCATTTCTCAACCGAACGAATAAAAAACAAATTTTATTGACTACCATAAAGCCAGAATATGGGTAACTACATACTATTCCAGGACTACCATAAAGCCTTGGGGACTATTGCCCGGGGTCGTCAGTGTCACTATACTAAGGAAAAAAAAAATTTAAATGGAAAAAAATAAAAGAAGAAACGAACAAAACTAGAGTTGGCTCCATCCTTTGTTCCCGTACCTGTAAATATCTGCATATACAAATATTTTAAGAAAAAAATATAAATAAAAATTTGGAAAAAAAATCTTACCAGACACCGGCGAGCCTTTCCTTCGTTGAAGCATCAAACTAAAATACAAAAAAAAACATAAAATAAATAAATTTATAATTTAATATTAAAAATTATAATACTAATATATATATAAAAAAATAATACTTACTTCTAATCCATTTTTCATCCCGAAGCGGTAAATTTTTTTTGATTTCTTTTAATCACAGCATCAAGAATATGTAACTTGACATTACATATGATTATGTTCTTAGCCAGCATTTTTTTAACTTTTTTAATCTCCTTGAGCGAGCGAACAAACACGATTTCTTTAGTACCTGTAAAAAAAAATCTAAAATTAATAAGATTTTAAATTAATAAAATTTTAAAATATAATAAAAGTAATTACCGCCTTCCATCACTGGTAGCCCTTTTATTCCTCTAAAGATTTTCGCCAATCGAGTTAGAGTCTCCTCAGCAAACTAAAAAAAATATTAATAATAAAAATTTTAAAAAATATATTATTAATACTAAAATTTTAATATAAATTAAAAATTTTAAATTCATTTTTCTTACCTGAAATTGCTTGTTCCATCCGTACATATAAATCTTTTTTTGAAGAATCAATGTTATCGTGGCCGGGATCAGGATCACAACTCTATTCATTAATATTTTATTATTTATTAATTTTTTACTTTAACAGTAACTATCCACCGCATCGCGCGGGTATCTACACTAGTATAAATAAATCCATGTTGCTTAGGGAAATGTAGTTACTATTCTAAACACCATATAGGTAAATCCATGTTGCTGGAATTTAAAGCCTATAATATTTTGTACATAAACTTATTATATAGTGTAATTTTTTATTTAACTCACAGTTTGATTGTGGATTTATATTTTTATTAGTAACATAAATTAATTATTGTTAGAAATGTATAATACTAATATGTAAAAAATGATAATAGCTTATTTCTAATAGACTCCTTTTTTTCAGTTGATAAATTTTTTTTTTTATATTTTTTAATCTCACCATCATGGATATTCAACTTGAAATTGACGATTTTGTTTCCAATCGCCAACTTTTGAACTTTTTTAACGTCATTTCTCGACCGAACGAATTGACCGAATGAATATAATCTCTTTCGTGCCTACAAAACAAATCAAAAATTATTATAACTTTATAATAAATTTTTAAAAATAAATAAAATTTATTATCATTTTCAATAACTACTGTTTATTTATTTTTGCAAAAATTTTTAACAATCTCCTTACCATCTTTTCCGCAAGCTAAAATAAAATATATCATTAGTAACTTAAATTTTAATATAAATTAAAATTTTAAATTTATAAATTTTTCTTTGGAGCGCTAACGTTACAGTACTCGAAATGTCGATAACAATCCTACGCTGGATGCGATTTGGAGGATTGGTGACGAGTGGGGCGAGGTTGGGTATGCGGGGTTAGGGTGTCACTACTTAAATATGTTGAACTAGAAATTCGCGATATAATTTATTTATGAAAAAAGTTATATTTTTAATTAGTTATGTAAATTAGTTTTTGTTAGGAATAATAATAATTTTTATCACTAATATATATTTATTTTTATTAAAAACATATAATTTTTTATTTAACTTATAATTTCATTGTGGATGCTGTTATCGGCGAATGGGGTGCTGTTGGGGCGGTTATTGGCGGTTATTGGCGGGTGCTGTTATCGGCGAGTGTGGTGTTGTTGGGGCGGTTATCGGTTGTGGCCATGCGGGCCGATGTGGTTGGGACGGACTACTTTGGAACCAATCCGAAGACAATTAATTTTCGGGGGTGGTTTGGACGGTTGGCGGTGACTGGGATGGTTGATGCCACTCCACCACTCGCCGATGTGGTTGGCGGCAAGTGGGGCTGTTGGGACCACTACTTAAATATGTTGAACTAGAAATTTGCGATATTATTTCTTTATAAAAAAAGTTAATTTTTTAATTAGTTATGTAAATTAGTTTTTGTTAGCAATGATAATAATTTTTGTTACTAATATATATTTATTTTTATTAAAAAATATATAATTTTTTATTTAACTTATAGTTTCATTGTGGATGCTTTTATTAGTAACATAAATTATTAGGGCGGTTATTGGCGGGTGCTGTTATCGGCGAGTGGGTGCTGTTGGGCGGTTATTGGCAAGTGGGGGCGAGTAGGGTGCTGTTGGGCGGTTATTGGCGAGTGGGTGCTGTTCGGGCGGTTATCGGAGTGGGGCGTTTGTGGCCATGCAGGCCGATGTGGTTGGGGCGAACTGCTTTGCAACCAATCCGAAGCCAATTAATTTTCGGGTCGAGTCCTAAGTCCCGAATCCGAGTCGAGTCCGAGTCCGTAACCCGACTTCCAAATCAGGTCGGAGTCTCCTCTGCCTTAGGTCTCTCCCAAGCTTGGGCGCAACCGAAATTGTCGAGCCCTTTTTAAGCGGCAATTGGTTTATGTTATCGTGCGTGGATCGAGGCTCACAATTTATTCTTAAGTATTTTATTATTATTTTGGTTTTGCATTTAACAGTAACTACACTCGCATTCGCAAGGCGCGAGTATCTACACTGTATATTAAATCCATGTTGCTTAGGAATATGTTTACTATTTAAAACCCATATAGCGTTAATATCATGGTTGCCCTTGGAATTTATAAGCCTATATAATATGTTATAAATATTTATTATTATTAGTGTAAGTGTTTTATTTAACTCACGTTTTTGATTGGTGGATGTTATATGTTTATAGTAACATAATGAATTATTGTTAGAAATTTATAATACTAATATGTAAAAATGATAATAGCTTAAAATCTTAGAACTGTCGCTTTTTTCTAGTGATGATAATTTGTTTTTTTAGATTTTTATCTCACCATCATGGTTATTAACTTGTAATTGAACGCATTTTGTTTCCAATCGCTCAACTTTTGAACTTTTTTATAGTCATTCTCGACCCCCGACGGATTGACCGAATGAAGTATAATCGCTTCGTGACTAAAAACAAATCAAAAATTATTTATAACTTATAGAATAATTGTTAAAAATAAATAAAATTTAGTATATTGTCATATTAGCTGATATTATTTTTGCAAAATTTTTAACAATCTCGCTTACATCTTTTCCGCAGAGCTAAAATAAAATATTCATTAGTAACTTATTTTAATATAAATTAAATTTTAAATTTATAAATTTTTCTATTTTTGGAGCGGTAACGTTACAGTACTCGGAATGTTGATAACAATCGCTACGCTGGATGAGATTGGAGGATTGGTGACGAAGTGGAGGGCCGAAGGTTGGGTAGCGGGTTAGGGTGTCACTACTTAAATAAATGTTGAACTAGAAAGGTCGCGAATGACATAATTTATTGGATGAAAAAAGTCTTATTTTTAATTAGCTTATGTAATATGTTTTGTTAGGAATATATAATTTTTCACTAATATATATTTATTTTTTTAAAAACCATATATTTTTTATTGTAACTTATAATTTCATTGGTGGATGCTGTTATCGGCGAATGGGGTGCTGTTGGGGCGTTATTGGCGGTTATTAGGCGAGGTGTGTTATACGGCGAGTGTGGTGTTGTTGGGGCGGTGTATCGGTTGTGGCCGATGCGGGCCGATAGATGTGGTTGGGACGGACTACTTTGAGACCAATCCGAAGACAATTATTCGGCGGTGTGCGGTGGTGTTTGGACGGTTGGCGAGTGATGGATGGTTGACCATCCACATCGCCGATGTGAGTTGGCGGCAAGTGGGCTGTTGGGACATACTTAAATAGGTTGAACTGAAATTTGCGATATTATTTCTTTATAAAAAGTTAATTTAGTTTTATTAGTTATGTAATTTAGTTTTGTTGAGCAATGATAATAATTTTTTGTTACTAATATATATTATTTTTATTAAAAATATAGTAATTTTTTATTTAATTATAGTTTCCATTGTGGTGCTTTTATTAGTAACTAAATATTAGGGCGGTTTGCGGGTGCTGTTATCGCGCGGAGTGGGTAGCTGTTGGGCGGTTTATTGGCAACAGACTGGAGGGGCGAGTAGGGTGCTGTTGGGCGTAGTTAATTGGCGGTGGGTGCCTGTTCGGGCGGTTATCGGAGTGGGGTGTTGGGCGGTATTGGCGGGTGCTGGTTATCGCCGAGTGAGGTGTTGTTTGGAGGTTATTGGTGAGTGGGCTGCTTTAGGGCAGTTATGAGGCACAGGCCGGCCTACAAAGTATTTATTTTTTTTAATTTTTAAAAAAATTTAGTATGAATTTAAAAATATAAAT
>NC_033621.1:442965-457965 GCF_001540865.1 Ananas comosus
CTTATCGCGCGAGGGTACGTTGTGGGGCGGTTCTCGCGCAGAGTGGAATGTTGCCTGTTGGGCGGCTTATTGGCGGGGCCACGTGCTGTTATCGGCGAGTGAGGTGCTGTTGACGTATATGGTGAGTGGGTATGCCCTGCCCTTAACAGTTATCGGCACAGGCCGGCCGTACAAAGTATTATTTTTAAAATTCTTTTAAAAAAATATTAGTATGAAATTAAAAATCATAAATAATAAATATTTTATTTAACAATTATATTTTGATTAAAATATTAAAAAAAAAATTATAAAAAGAATTATACTAAAGTAAAATATTTAATTTTTATAAAAATAGAATAAATTTGTATTAGTTATTTAAAAAAATATTATATACTTGTGGTCCATTGGACCAAAAATCCTCCTCCCGGGAGGAGGCCCCTCCTCCCCAAAGCCTCAGACCCCATGGTTGCTTGGCATTGGTTGCGGGGCCGGGCTGGCACCTGCCGCTGCGCACGGCCAACGCCGCGTCGCGGTCGTCGGGCGTTCGACTACCCTCGCCCGGCACGGCCCAGGCCAAGTTCGGCCGCCAGGCTGCGTCGCCAGGCTAAAAATACTGTGAGCCCAGCACGGCCCAGCGCTTCGGGCCGGCCCGACCCGCCGCACGGATCGCCTACAGTACACGTCGCTGTGCGTGCCGGATTTGCTGCCTGGCCCGGCGAGCCGTGGTCGGCCGCCGGCCGGCCACGCTACCGTCCGCCCGTTTTACATCCCACCTCTAGTGATTTGGGTGCTCTCTCGAATTGGGTCAATAGACGAACCTAACCGCATTGGGTCGCAACCGAAATTGTCCAAGCCCTTTTTAAGCGCAATTGGATCAGTTATCGCGCGAGTAGGTACGGTTGCGGCACTTTCTATCGGGTGGGTGCTTTGCAGCGCGCGCCGGCTATTGCGCGAGTAGGGTGTTTATCGGCCGGTTATCGAAGTGGCGGTTGTGGCCATGCGGGCCGATGTGGTTGCGGAATGAACTGCTCGCAATCAATCGAAGCCAAATTATTTTCCGGTCGAGTTCTATAGTCCTGAACCGCAGTCGAGTCGAGTCCGTACCCGACTTCCAGATCGAGTCGCGAGCAAACCGGTAATAGCGGCGGGCCACAGTCAACAAAAAAGAAAAAATGCGGCAACGCTAGTTGGTGGTGGAGTGGGGGAGGTAAGAGTGGCCCAGAGGGGTGGTAAGGGGATCCTCTGACCCCGCGTTGTCGCTTTCTCATTCGCTGGGGGAGCCCGGCTAGGACTTACATAGTACATACGCTCGAGGGTTACCCGAGGAGAGGTGGGGGCAACTTTGAAAGCCCACGCTAAAGAGAAAAAGCCTAAATTAAAAAAAAAAAAAAATTTATTTATCGAGCTGATGACCAAAAAAAAAAACAATAACTGAATTTACGTAAACAAAAGGTTTATTTAATTAAAAAAAATAAAAAGAGAATCGGAGCGAGAATAATGAGGTCATCAAGCCAGCCTTATCTCCGATTCAGATCGCCAACACTTATCATGATTAAATAATCAACGACTGATTTCTGTCGGCAGTACAGGATATGTTTACATCTCTGAAAGAAACCAAAAATGCCACGAGCAAAGACTCTTAATTTTAGACTATTCTCAAACGCCGATCCCTACTTTGTTATTTTTTTATTAATGCGTCACATAAAAAATATCTTCTCAATAAATATTTTTATTTAAATTAATATTTTGATTAAAATATTAAAAAATTATAAAAATAATTATACTAAAGTAAATATTTATTTTTTTAAAAAAATAAATAAATTTGTATTATTTATTTTAAATAAATATATTATAGACTTTTGGTCCAATGCACCAAAAAGTCTTTGGTCCATTGGACCAAAAGTCCTCCTCAGACCTTGGGAGGAGAGCTCCTGGGGAGGGCCGAGCTCTTCTCCCCAGGAGCTCAGATCCCATGGCCCAAGGCAATTGCCTTCGGCCATGGGGTGCGGGCCGGGCTGGCCCGGCTGGCACGGCCCAAGCCGGCCATGTCGTGCCGGGCCGCCCGCCTACCCTCGACCCGGTACGGCCCAGGCCCGATTCGGCCCGTCGGACTTCAATACTGTGGCCCAGCACGGCCCAGGGCTTCGGGCCGGCCCGGCCCTGCACGGGTGCTACAGTACACGTGCCGTGCTGTGGCCCGGCCCGAGGCAGTGCCGGGCCGGGCGGCCTACGTACCGTCCGGCCCGTTTTACATCCCTACCTCTGTGTTGGGTCTCTCTCGAATTGGGTCAAATAACGAGCCTAATCTCGCTTGGGCGCAACTGAAATTGTCAAGCCCTTTTTAAGCCGCAATTGGTCTGGTTATCGACGAGTAGGGTACGGTTGGGGCTGTTATCGGCGTGGGGTGTTGTTGAGGCGCGCGGCTATTGGCGAGTGGGGTGTTGTTTGGGGAGTGGGGCGGTTGTGGCCATGCGGGCTGATGTGGTTGGGATGAACTGCTTCGCAATCAATCTGAAGCCAATTAATTTTCGGGTCGAGTTCTAAGTCCCGAATCCGAGTCGAGTCCGAGGCCGTAACCCGACTTCCAGATCGAGTCGGAGTCAACCCGGTAATAGGGCGTGGGCCCCACCAGTCAACAAAAAAGAAAAAATGGGAAACACTGACAGGGTGGGGTGGAAAGGTCCCTCTGACCCCCGCATTGTCGCTTTCTCATTCGCTTGGAGCCCGGCTAGGACTACATGGTACATACGCTCGAGGGTTACACCAGGAGAGGTGGGGGGCAACTTTGACAAAGCCGCTAAAGAGAAAAAGCTAAATTAAAAAAAAATATTCGAAGCTGAGGACGCAAAGAAAAAAAAACAATTAACTAATTTACGTAAACAAAAAGGTTTATTTAATTAAAAAAAAATAAAAAGAGAATCGGAGGGAGAATAATGAGGTCGTCAAGCAGCTTAATCTCCGTTCAGATCGCACACCTTATCCTGATTAAATAATCGACGACTGAAATTTCCTATCGGAAGTACAAGATACTGTTGTACTATCTCTGAAAGGAACCAAAAATGCACGAAGACTCCTTAATTTTAGACTATTCTCAAACGCCGATCCCTACTTTGTTTGTTTTTTTTATTAATTATCACTTAATAATAAATAAAACTTAAATAATTAATTAGTAGATTCTAAGTATCAAAATAATTATTATATTTGACAGAGTTTTTTGAGTAATGCTCGTGGTACACCCTGATCAGGGTGTACAAGATGATGCTGCCCATCAGTCACATCATATAATTGATGGGCAATATCTCATCCTTGAATATATTGGTGTATATTGTACACCTCGATCAGAATATACAAGAAGCATTTCTTTTTCTAAACTAGAATGTCCTCCGAATTTAATCTCTTTATCTATAATCTATAATTTATAACATCTTTTATAACACTAATGAAAGAAGAGCCCGCGAATTTTGGAGCCTTGGTGGCCCCCCCCCACCTTATTTTTTTAATTATTTTTAACTCTCTCACTCTCACTCTCTCTCTCTCTCTCTCTCTCACTCTTTTACTTTTTTTTTAAAATTTTATTTCATTGAACACTCTCACTCCCTCTCTCTTTCTTATATTTTTTTATTTTTTTCAACTTTTTTTATTTTTATTTATACTAAGTATAAAATTTTATCGTATAGATAATTTTATTTTTTAATAATTAATATACTAAATAAATATAAAATTTTATTATATGAATAAATATTATTTTTTAATAGTTAAGATAACAAATTTAGTTGTTTCTATAATTTATTCTTATATTTTTATTACAGAATATTTAGGCTGCGTTTGGTTCGGGTATAAGTAAGAATTGCTAGTTTCAGGGATAGGTACAAGTTCAGGTATAAGCAGGAACTAGACCAATTTTGCGTTTGGATGAAAATTGGGTTGTTCCTAGGAATAAGATAAATAGTGTTTGGATGGTTAGATTGGAACAAGAGGAATAAGAATTATAATTTGAAATTAAATTTGTATTATGTAATTAATTAACATCCAAATATTGCTTAAAAATAAATAATAATTTAATTATTAATATTTAATTATAAATAATAAATTAATAATATTGAATACCTAATTAATTATAATAATAATTGATAATTATTAATAAAAAATAATAATTATTAATTATTATTATTAATTAATTATTAATAATAAATTAATAATAATATCGATTATCTAATTTTTATTAATAATAACATTGATTATCTAATTATTATAATTATTATTAATATTTATTAATAATAAATTAGGAGTAATAAATTAATATAATTATTATCTAGTTATTAATAATTAATTATAAATAATAAATTAATAATAATATCGATTATCTAAATTATTAAGGATAATAATTATTAATAATTATTAATAAATAATAATAATTATTATTAATTATCATTAATTAATTATAAATAATAAATTAATAATAATAGCGATTGTCTAATTAATAATTATTAATAATTAATTATAAATAATAAATTAATAATAAATCGATTATCTAATTATTAAGGATAGTAATTATTAATAAATAATAATAAAATATTATTAATTATTAATAATTAATTATCAATAATAAATTAATTATAATAATTATCTAATTATTATCAATGAATTACAAATAATAAATTAATTAATTACTTAATTATTAAAATAATAAATAATAATTTAAATATATTAATTAGATTAATTAATAATTTACTATCATTAAAATTAAATTTAGATTTTAATTAATCTTGTTCTCATCAGGGAACAAGCTTATTCCAGTAAAAAGGTGGAACAGCAGTTCCAGCCTTATACCGGCTTGTTCTTAAAATCCTGAAATTACTGTTCCCGAGCAACAAATATTGCGTTTGGGAACAAAGGGGGTAACCAAAGGGGGGTTACCCTTACCCCCTTTGTTCCCCAACCAAACACTACCTTAGTTAATTTTGGTTAATTTTAAAAAAAAGTTTTTTCTAAATAAATACTCTCTCAAGTACGACTCGGATTATTATTATTATTTAGTTAATTTTTAAAAAAGGTTTTTCTAAATACACCGCTTCCCCTCGCAGCTTACATTTCAGATTTTTTTTTTTATTTTTTTTAAATTGTAATCTTTCTAGGGTTTCCGCCCACGACCTGCCCCTCTTCCACTTTCTCTGAAACCCTAATCCTTCCAAAAACCCTGGTAGAAATCTCCTCCTCCGGTCGATCGGCTCGCTGCTCCCACAATCGTAGATTTCTCGCTCGGCATCAGCACGCAAGCGGAATCAATCGAGCCTCCACATCGCATGATTTCCGAGCCGAGGTCGTCCGATGGAGGGCTCCCATCGGCCGGAGACCGTCCCGTCGGCGACGCCGCGGCCGCGGAGGACGATTTTGAGGCAACGGAGGAGGTCGGCGGCGGCGGATCGGTCGGCCGGGAGGAGGCGGTGGCCGACGTCTCCGGGAAAACGTGGGAGGTGGCGCTTCTCGAGAGGCCTCCGCGCGACGTCGGCGCCGAGGCCCTGTACGTGTACCGCAACACCTTCAATTTGCTCCCGAGAACGATCGGACGGCTGGGGAGGCTCAAGACCCTCAAATTCTTCGCGAACGAGGTAGACGTTCTACCGCCGGAAGCTGAGGATCTGGTGGAGTTGCGACGGTTGCAGGTGAAGGTCTCGTCGCCGCGGATCTCGGGCATCCCCTTTCGAAAGCTCAAGTCTTTGAAGGAGCTCGAGCTTTGTAAGGTCCCGCTGAGGCTGTCGGCGTTCTCTATATTGTCGGAGATCTCCGGACTTAAGTGCCTTACAAAGCTCTCAATCTGCCACTTTTCAATCAGGTATTTAATCCTCCCACTTCGTTCGATGATATGCGCCGATTGCAGAGCTGTTCTTAACTAGTGAGCAGTAATGCAGGATACTTAAATTTGGTAGGTTAAAAGTTGCAATACTTCTACTTCGTTTGTTGTATAACTAGTGTGGAGATTATATTCTGGTTTAATCTGAAGTCGAAACCATGCCGTTCCTGAGGTGACAATATTCTGAAGGACCAAAAAAAACCAAAACAGATCCTTCTTGCAGAGGTTAGAGAAGTATGTAGTTCAAGGCTTTGGAGTTCGAGTTTTTTAATGTTAGTCGCATTTTAAGGGTCAGATGTATAGGATCCTCTGTTCTAGTTATATGCAGGCCCAATTCCAAGCGTTCGCACTTTAGATAGGATGCAATTGAAATGGAGGCTTCTGTTTCAGCGAAGTCCTTGCACTCTTTTTGATGCCGTGAAAGCAATGGTTGCCTAGATCGTGTTTTGCTAAATCAGTCATCATTTTTGTAATTTGCTCTTTCAGTGGATAGCCATATAGCATTTATAATATTAGTTTCTCAAATCCTTTTGAATCAATGGATTTAGAAACAACTTTTTAGCTAGTTTATATATTCATGTGCAAACTATAAATGTTCATCATAAATCTTGGTTGCAGTTTGTGGTTGTCAAACATGTTTCCTAGATACACAGTGGTATATTCTTAGGGGCAGGACCATTAATTTGATGATTTTCTTCCAATTTGCAGATATCTTCCTCCTGAAATTGCTTCCCTGAAAAAACTTGAGGAACTTGATCTCTCTTTCAATAAGCTGAAGAACTTGCCTGATGGCATATCCGAGTTGAATGCCCTCCGATCATTAAAAGTTGCTAACAATAAATTGGTTGATTTGCCATCTGGAATCTCTTCTTTAAGATGCCTGGAGAGTCTGGACTTGTCAAACAATAGACTCATTTCATTGACGTCGCTTAATCTTGCTTCAATGTTCACCCTTCAGTACTTGAATCTTCAGGTAAAGTTCCATTATTATGCTATTTTTATTTTTGACCACAATATTTGCAGTTTACTTCAATTTGACAATTCTTCTAAATTTTGCTGGATTTGTTTCTCTTGCTGCTCTGAATTTATTTGCTTTGTTTTTTAGTGCAACATGCATCATTTTAAACTGCACCAATTAAATTATTCTAACCTTTTTAAAAATTAAGAAGAGGTCACAACAACAATTTCTACATTAATTATATATCTACAGGTACATTCGTATGCACATACCCACATAATAATTTGGGTGCAAAGATGCTCATGTATATTAATATACATGTAGATAATCTTATTCCTCCTTGTTACTGTATAAAAAAAAGAGGAAATTTTGCTGTGTTCTCTGAGAATGGCTGATGGTTATTAGGCATTTGTACACTTTGAATTTCGACCGCCAATTGGATCTTTGTAGGATTTGGATGGTTTTATTATTTAGATGGTTTCACTGTTCTAGCTTATCATGTAGTACACTTTGAATTTGTACAATTTGACTTTCGACCACCAATTGAATCTTTGTAGTATTTGTTATCATGTACACTTATTTTTAGGCATTTAAACTTGTAATTCTTGTGCTTTTAGAACTAACATTCTTATGCTATTTTTCCACAAGTTTAATAGGATTCACGGTTCTTGTCAAATTCCTTCATGGATATCCTGCGATTTCAGAGGAAATGGAGATGTCCCTAAGGGTGAAAGAGTCCATTCATTAGTCAAGATGGGTGTTGATGGTCTGGGAGCCAAGCAGAGCATTGTGAATAACCCATGTAATGGTATGGACCATTGTTTTTTCTAAATTAATCCTGATTCAAGTTTAAAAGAACTGATGGTTATATTCAATCTTGATATCAGGTCACATTGGATCTTGTTCATGTTTATATGCTGAAGCTTCATCAAGTTCAAGAATTCACACAGCACAGAAAATGAGGAAGAGCTGGAAGCGACGTGATGGCCCCCAACAGAGAGCTCGGCAGGAAAGGTTAAATTTTAGCAGGAATAGAAAAGTTGACGATAGTAGTGACGATGTGACTTCAAAGATGGTTGAAGAAAATGATTCTAGTAAAGTGCCTGACATGGAAAGCAAACATCCCGATATGCAGGTTACTATTGATGAGGGAAACTTGATTGAATGTTCTTTGAAATCAAGTTTTAGTTCAGAAGCTATATCTAGCTCTGTTGATGATGATGTATGTGTACAAGATAGTGCCGAAAGTGAGAAAATTAGCTTGAAGAAAAGTTGTCAGGATGATTTTTCATGCACTAGTTCTGTGTCAACTTGCTTGAACAAAGACTCCGACTTTGAAGGAGAATTGGAGGACAGTGGTTCATCAGTCAATCATCTCAGTGAAGCCAAAGAAGTTAGTAAAAACTCTTGCAAGGCAACTAAATTATTTTTAAACTCAAAAAGGCATCCTGATATGGACAATAATCCTAAGCCCAGAAAATTTCGAAAGCCTTTCGATGACTGTTCAAACCTTTCTTACAAGTATAGCATAGAATCCTTTTGCAGTGTAGATGACCATCTACCAGATGGCTTCTATGATGCTGGGCGTGATCGACCCTTTATGTCAATACAAGATTATGAGCAGTCTTTCTCTCTTGGTTCACGGGAAATTATTCTTTTGGACAGGTTAGTTTATATCATCTTTCATAATGTTGCTCTAAATATTTGTAGAATGTTATATGATTACTTAGGATTTGTTTGGCTCTGCTGTTGGGTGTAGGCTGTTCAATAAGTGCTATTTGTCTAGCACCTTTAGTAGAAGAATTTAGAAGAAGAACTATATCAAATACCTAACAACCTTTTACAGCAGAAGGAGAATTTCCAATTTGGTCATTTTTCTGTTTGGGGTCGTAATCTCATTTTAGCTTCCCACTACTGCAATGGCTCAAGATATTCTTTTTGCAAAAATGCGGCAAGAAGTAACTGCATCTGAAACTAGAAGCAAAAATGGGGCCAAATGGGCACTTACCTTATCTTGATTTTAACTCAAAATAATGAAATCTTTGTTTTGTTCGACTAGAGAAGAGGATGAGGAGTTGGATGCGATTGTTTATTCTGCACAATTGTTGCTGTCTAGTTTATCGAGGCCAAGTTTAGCTGAAAGAGAAGATGCTGCTGCTGACAACTTATTGAGGGCATCGATTCTCGCTCTCTTTGTTTCTGATTGCTTTGGAGGTAGTGAGCGAGGTGATTCTCTTATGAGAACTAGAAGAGCTGTTGTGAGTTTGAATAAGCAGCAGCCTTTCATCTGTACTTGTTATACCAGAAACATTTTTGACAGCACTGGAGCATCTAAACAACTGCATGGCTTCGCTCAAAATGTCAACTTCAGCGATCTATGTGACAGGTCCATACATTTTATCAAGGAAACACATAAGTCAAATGTTGTGCCTATAGGGAAACTGCAGTTTGGTGTTTGTAGGCATAGAGCTGTTCTAATGAAGGCAAGTCATCTTCCCTCTACGCTTTGCTTGTTAGCTCATAATTCAGTTTTCTGTCTCTTTTTATTTCTTTTAAATAAATCTCTATCTTGATTTTAGTTATTATGTTCGTGTAGTATCTTTGTGATCGAGTGGATCCTCCAATTCCTTGTGAGCTTGTTAGAGGATATCTAGATTTTATGCCTCATGCTTGGAATGCTGTTCTTGTTAGAAGAGGCAACACTTGGGTGAGGATGGTTGTTGATGCATGCTATCCAACTAATATTCGAGAAGAGACAGATG
Organism: Ananas comosus; assembly: GCF_001540865.1. Classification (NCBI taxonomy): domain Eukaryota; kingdom Viridiplantae; phylum Streptophyta; class Magnoliopsida; order Poales; family Bromeliaceae; genus Ananas; species Ananas comosus. The sequence continues at coordinate 452,516 of NC_033621.1, forward strand.
CAGAGTACTTTTGCAGGTGAGCTGCTGTTGTGTTTATGTAAAATTTGTTTTTACAGCATCTGTGTTTTAGAGATATTTTTTATTGGCAATACATGGCAGGTTTAAAATACTTCTTTTCATCTATACAGTGTTGTAATAGCATCTTGTTTCATGGTTGCATCTGACATTTCACATTTACTGTGTTAGTCTTGAACAATGATTTAGATTTGGTTTGCCACACTTGTGCCTATAAAGCCTTAAAGCCACTGGCTTTATATGGTGCCGTGGTACCACCAGCTCTTTGGGCCTAACGCCACATGGCACATGAAAATTCAGGCATATTGTTTCTGGTACGTTAGATTCGTGTACGGTTTGTCATTAATTTACCGTAATACATCAGGACAGTTATGCCAAGTTCCAACTGCTTGTAAATATTGTTGATGTTGTCATCATATGAAAGCTGAGCATTCTGGTTTTGCTTCTGTTTCAGGTATATTCCTCTCAATCGACTGCATATTCCATTGGAGGGTGATAATTCTCCCATCTTCGGATTCTCTTTTCCTTCCCTCTCGATTTGCGAAGAAATTGAGACTTCATCAACACGCTCCATCTTCCACTGTAAAATTGGAACAGTTGACACTGCTGTTAAGGTATTATTCAACATGCTATGTCTTGCAGTTGCTTATTTGTTAATTTCTTGCCTTGAGAGTTACTGCTATCATGTTGTTAACTGACTTGATTAAATGTTTCAGGTGCGTAACTTAGATGGACGTGTGGCTTCCAGTGATGAAATGAGAAATTTTGAGTATGGGTTTTTAGCAGAAGTGAGGATGCTTGGTGCTTTGAGGAAACACAGGTGTATAGTAGATATTTATGGCCACCAGCTTTCTTGTAAGTGGATTTCTTCGGGAGATGGCAATGAAGAATACAGGCTACTGCAGTCTATAATTGCAGTGGAGTATGTAAAAGGAGGGTCTGTAAAGGTTGGTCGATGAAACATACTCATTTATCTTCCATTCTTATAATCTTTTAAAGAAAATATATGGATAGTTCCTGTACTATGCCAATACTGCAACTTAGTCCCCGAACTTTTCATTGAAGGATTTTAGTCTTTGAAATTTCTCATATATTGCAGTTTTATCCCTACATATACAAATTCTCCAGGTTCTTCTGTTAACCATTTCCCTTCTGCAAAATAGCTTTCTTGTACTTAAAAATAGGTTAAAAGGGTATGTGTTGTCAGTCTTTTTTGAGTGGCCGTGATGGACTTGAAGAATATGGGACTAAATTGTTTCAGCGAATGGATTAAGAACTGGGATTATCTATACATTCTGCATAGTCTTTATTGACCTGGCTATCATTTTTGTTAATTTTCTACAGGGTTATTTAAAGAAACTATTGGATGACGGTGAGAAGCATGTCCCAATTAACCTGGCATTTCATATTGCTAGAGATGTTTCCTGTGCGTTGGTCGAGCTGCACTCCAAGCTCATTATTCACCGTGATATAAAAAGTGAGAATGTTTTGATAGATTGCAATTCTAAGAGAAGTGACGGTTACCCGGTTGTCAAGCTTACCGATTTTGACCAATCAATTCCTTTACACTCCTCTTCACACACGTGCTGTATCGCTCACCATGGTGTACATCCTCCCAATGTTTGTGTTGGGACACCTCGTTGGATGGCTCCCGAAGTCTTGCAAGCTGTGCATCAGAAAAATCGATATGGGCTGGTATGTCATGCTTATTTTGAGAAATTAGAAATTAAATGTTGACCAGAAAATTCTTTTCTTTGCTTCCCTTTCTATCTTATTATACAGGCAAAAAGGTTTTGCCATGTGTGAGAGAGTGTGTCATAGTTGATTCGACTTTGTTCTTGTTCATTACATGATGTGACAGTGCTTTTCCTAAAGCAATTATGACATGATTATAACAAGTATTCATATACTGCTTATATTGAAATTAAAATATTGTAGAAGATGGCCAAATTTACAGTACCCTACTGATGTCTTGTGCTGGATATTCCTCTCCTGTTCCTACAGTATATGATAAAATTATATTCTTTTTAGACAAATTTATTGAGTAATTTCCATGATTTTCCTATCCTACTTGTCTACAGGAGGTGGATATTTGGTCATTCGGGTGTTTTCTATTGGAGTTGCTGACCCTTCAGGTCCCCTATCAGGGATTATCTGATTCAGAAATATATGATCGCTTACAAGTAAGTTATTTTAAAATGCTGCAGCCTTTTCATTATCTTCTCTTCTAACTTGGAAATTATGATTACATTATAGAGGTGCAACTTGCCCCAGCTCTATAGTTCTTTTCTTCTATTTTCACTTATGAACAGTGTATTTATGTATGCCACCTCACATTAGTTCTTGTTAGCTCAGTCTGGCTTGATTGGATGTTCTCTTTTTGGCTGTATTGGGTGCAATACTGTAGAATAACAACTTTAGGTTTATTGAATGAAGAAATTTGTTGCCCTATCTCTCTCGTTTATTTTTTTTCCTTCCTGGTGAGGCTAAGCAGAAGAATCATAAAATGGTTCAACATCACTTTCTGAATCATTTGCTTTTTGTGCTTTCCATCATTGTTAAGGACAGCTTTAGACCTTCACCACAGCAGGACAAGAAGTTTCCAAGTAGAGATATATAATATTGCATCATGTTCTTGCGGTGGTACGCTGTTGTAGTCTTGATAACAATCAGATCACTCCAATTCCAAAGAAAAATTTTGAAATTTAAGTTGCTTTTCTTTTGAAATCCTTGTTGTAGCTGCAGTCTGACGTGTCAATCTTCTGTCTGAAGCTGAAACTTGTATGATGTTTTTTGAATCGTCATTTACCCTAAGCACTCGCCTAAGTTTAGCTCTTTGCGCTGAATGATTATCCAAAATCCTGCTAAATACTCTCACTCTAAATACTCTCTCTCTCTCTCTCTCTCTCTCTCTTCCTTTAGTTAGTTGTGCTTATTCGTTTAACTCTTCATGAACAGAGGAAACAAGGTCCGCAGCTAACACCAGAACTAGAAGCATTCTCATCCTTAGACGAGCCAATTACTCGGCTGAATTTGGGGATATCATCTGATGCTGCCGCCGTTATGTTGAAGCTATTAATCGATCTTTTCCACCAGTGTACCAGAGGAAATCCAGCTGACCGTCCCACCGCAGAAAATATATATAACTCCCTCTGTTCTAATTATAGGAGGCCAAGTTCGACTTAATCTTCAGGAATGAGCTCTATTCTCTTGCGGCTAAAGAGATGTTTGTAGCTTCTAATTTCTCCTGTAGTTTATTTGTTGTTTTTGTTGGCCAAAGTCAATATAATTGTATCAGCCATATTGATAATCTTTATGATTTATCATTTTTTCCTTTGATGATCTCACCGAGGTGATTTTGGGTCGCCCTGTTGTTGTTTTTTTCGTCCTGTAATCTCATTTAGCGCAGATGGTAAGTTAGATATTGACATAATCTATCGGACGCACTGAACCTATGTAACGGATAATTGTTGTGGTTCTAAGTTAAATCAGAGTTAGCAATATTGACAATTTGTTTAAATTTTGTATGAGGTCAGATGTATTCTGAAGTTATGTTATAATTTATGAATAGTTCTTGATAGTGACCGGATATCTTCACCAACCAGAGTGTAGAAAAGTGTAATTTATGAACAGTTTTCATATAATAGGGGCTGGACTTCTTCACCAACCAGAGTGGAGAAAAGTGTACATGATATTATTTTCCCACAGGGATTCAGCACAAATAGCTTTTATAAATATTAGATCATTAAGTGGTCTTATCTCTTAAGCTCGATAACATAATATGTTTAATAATGGAGGCAACATGTTGTTGTACAAGTTAAAAGGGCTTTATTTTTATGTTTGTTTGCATGTATACATATTTATTTATTCACCTCAATGGTATGTAGCCAGACTAGTAATTCAAAAACATATTGTAATTGTGCATATATGCATAAATTGCCATGGTTTTGAAAATTAACCGGTTTCCAGGATGAAAATAAGAAGAGTAACTCCGCATAGGCAAATATAATCTTACAGCTTTTGTTATTTCAGGTAGTTAAAATAAAATTTTGCGCCTAGGAATTTAACATTCAATTTTCTTCCTGTTGCAATCGGATACCGTAGAAAATAACTTGGTGCATGCAGAAACTACTTAATTCTAAAGATAGAATTACTCAAATAGCATTTCTGTGTTCTGTATAAGATCCAACTCACCATCTGACATTTACTAGGCTTTTTTTTTAAAAAAAAAGTTCTGACAGTTTCAGTGATGAACTTGTCTTGATCAATCATCTGAGAAAAATTTTACAGAAGGATTTAATTACTGAGCGAGGATTGCAAGTTAATGGCAGGTTGCATCCAACTATCCAAGGCCTCATAAGATCATCTACTTAATTACAAGAGGAGCTCCCCATCTAGTTTTTGTCTTTCACCACTCCCAAGTGTATACGGCGCGCGCCACACGACACATAACAAAGATTCTCTGATCAGAGCTGCAGGCATAGCACATGAAGAGACCCAGCCAGAAGAATCCCAATCTGAAATACTGTTTGAACCTTCTCTGGCTGGCATTTTCATATGCTATACTGTAGAGAATTAATGGATTGTAAACAACTCAGCATAAAAATATACAAGCTTTTAATTTTGAGGCTCAAGTACAGCTACAAGCCTAGAAACCAAATTAGGCTTAGTTGGACTCGAATACGGATACGTGCTGTAATTAAATACAGTCGCCTCTCTTTCTTTTGACTCGGCATTACAAAAGCTTTGAACCCTAATTGTTAGTATCTGCATCTCATAAACGCATGGGGTACGAACCCTATGTCTTGCTCCCATCCATCCTCGACTAGTCGACTAGCCTTCTTTCCCCTACCACCTGCAGCCCTAGCTGAGAGACCTAGAATAGAATAGAATAGAATACATCTCTCTATCTCTCTCTCTCTCTCTCTCTCTCTCTCACACACACACACACACACACATTCACATGCATGCACCAAACACATTAATGGGCTTACCCACCTTAGTATCATCTCCATCTCATGGGCATTTACCCAGACCACCTCCTCCTATATAAATTAAACAGCCCGGTGGGATCTTTCATGTGTTAATTGTAGTTGTTTTACACTATTTCTTTCTTTCTTTCTTCTTTGTTTTCTTCTTCTTCTTTTCCAGTTTCCATGTTTAGCTTCTCTTCTTGTTAAAACTCTACTTTTACACTTTACATGCATGCATGAGAAGGTTTACTTTCTCTCTAGTTAATTAATTTCTTTGCGGTTTATATTTCCTATTTCGTTCACATGTTTGCACCCTTATGTTTTAGTGGTCTCTAAAGATTTCGATGGCCTCTATCATTTTACTTAAACATGAAGAGGTTTCATCTGGAAACCTTCATAAATACTCGTGATCTTCTTGTTCGTGCCTATCTTTGCGCCGTTTTCAGTTAACACTGAATTTTT
>NC_033621.1:460465-485074 GCF_001540865.1 Ananas comosus
GGAAATCTAACATTCTTTGTTTCAATTGTACCCTTCTATCTTTGAATCTGTCTCCCGTTTTTACTTGTAGTTCTTAGATTAAGCTTGTCCACCGACACTAAAGATACAAAACTAACCAAAATAAGATATGTCAAATATATATAAGAGCAATTCGTTCTTGCTATTACACATGAAAAATAATTCATTAGACAAAATATGCTCGTCTGAGAGTGAGAAAGGTGAACTACATGTTTAAATCGACATTTTTAACAGTAAGAAGCTATATATCTATCTACAATAGTTAAAAATGGAGAGAAAGAACCTGCCACCTTTAGGAAATTTCAATAGCTAAGTGACATTTTGTACACTATCTAAGTAGCTAAAAACAAATGCATTGATTAAAATTACGAAATTTTGTTAGTGGAAGCATCATTATGTGACTTAATTTGACGCCATTAGAAGAAATATCATAATCTTTTACTCATTATACCCAACAAGAGGCTGATTAATCTACTGAATGGTCAGAATTCTAATCCTTCTTGATGTGCATGGATTGTATTTAGATTCTTTGCTGAGGCCTTTAAAGTTGCATTCAATATGGGCATTCACCCGTCTCTTGGAAAGTATTAAGCTCAAGTGCCATAAAGGGAATTTCATTAGGCCACAGATGTATAATCTAGTTAGTTTCTACAATGAAGGCCAAAATTGGATTTGGTCGACCATAAGGAAATGATGTGATATTCTTATATTCTATGTCTAAATGCATGGTTGTGTAATTGTCGAGAAGTTTTTTTTTTTTTTTTTTTTTTTTTGAGAGAGAGAGAAGGCAGCTTGCTACCGCTTCATTCAATTAGAAAGTAAATTTAGCTTACACAGTGAGGCAACCAGGCCTCTATGAGAACAAGGGAGGAAAACAAAGGGGAAAAGGTAAAATGGAAGCACCGGAGTACAACAAAACAGAAGAGGGGGAATGGAGGGTCCCTCCTTAGAGAGAAGGGAGAAGAAGTTTTAATATAGCTAGTTTTGTCGAGAAGTTTTAATATAGCTAGTATTGCCCTTTGTTTCCAATGATTCATAGTAAAAGCATGTGAATTATGCGTTCCCAGTGTGAATAATCCTAGCTAATGTACTTCGCATGAGTTGATGAGGGGACTTAATTTCTACTTGATACGAGTGAATAATATGTGAACTAACTAATTTTTTTCTCCAGTAGCTAGATTTTTTAGATAAATTGATGTTTCACCTGATATCAAAGTAAAAGATCCTATATTTCATGGGCTATCAAAAGTCTCATGCTTAGATATCAAAGGAGAACGTTGGATATAAAATGTTAAAATATGACTTAGTAGCTTATCATCAAAATATTGTAACTCCTGCTCTCATATTAATTTTTGAACTATTCACTATCAAAAATTACATTCTTATTTAATGATGGAAAAATCCAAAAGAGTGAGTCGAGCTAATTAATCTTTTGATTATCCTTGTGTTTCTTTTTTTCCTCTCTCCGGTAAGATGCAACTATGTTTCGAATTAACTTGTAATCTCGGACACTAACAATCAAGCTTTTCTCCACTAGCGTTATGAATCCTTATGTTAAATAATGCATTCTTAGATGAATTAACTATTCATTTATGTGACTGGCTATGGTATGCGTCTCACACTAAGATTGGAGGGGATGGCTAGATAGAAAATATAAATAAATATAATAAACTAAATTCAAGATATTTTGCTTGGGGAAAAAAAAAAAAATCTTTATTGATCCTCAATTGATTAAGATACAGATCAAATTTATTTATCTCCTAAATTAAGAACGGCGGACCGCCTTAATTTCTTCACATGCAAAGGAAAAAGGTGTAATATTCTATTTGAAGCTCTAATTAATAAATCCATATTTTTCCTACTTAACTGCTTAATTATTTCTCCTGGGGCTATGCTATATCTGCTACAATTTCCCTTCTTAAGTTAAATCTAACTATGGTTACCAACCTAAACCAGTGACATATATAGTTTGGTTAGATGCTGTATGAGTGACAACCTTAAGGTGAAGGATTGAGCCACAAATGATTATAAACTAGTGGAGGCCCGCGCTTCGCTGCGGAAGATTTACGTATTTTTTAAAATATTTTGAACAAACTAATATATTTCTATATTTACGTTGTTATCATTTATTTTTAAAAATTTGAGCTTAATTTTTTTAATTTTTAAATTTAATCTTAATTTTTTAACTTTACAAAATTAAAGAGAGAAAAAGAACAAAAAAAATTTATTTAAATAGAGGGAAAAAAATAATTTGAAAAGTGAAGAGAGCAGAAAAAGGGAAAAAAACAAAAAGAGCGGTGTCCCCCACGCCGCGCTGCGCCCCGCACTCCCGCGTGTCCGCGCCACACCGCGGGCCGCCCCACGCTCCTGTAATTTTCTTATTCCATAAATTCAGAGAAAACAATTAAAGAAAGAGTAAAAAAACAAAAAAATTAAAAAAAAAATAATTTTACATTAAAAAAAATGAATTATTGGCTAAAACTTGGGGAGAGAGAGAGGAGAGATATAGAGATGGGTTGAGAGAGAGAAAGAGAGGTATTTTAAATTTGTTTTAGAGAGAGATTGGGGAAGATATTGAGAGAGAGAGAATCTGTTTTAGAGAGAGAGATTCGGGGAGATATTGAGAGAGAGAGAATTTGTTTTAGAGAGAGATTGGGGGAGATAGAGAGAGAGAGGATCTATTTTGGAGAGAGATTGGGAGAGATATTGAGAGAGAGAGAGAGGAGCAGAGATTCTCTCAATTTAAATAGTGTAAGATAAGATATATATATATATATATGTATGTATATATATATATATATGTATGTATGTATATATATGTATATATATATATATGTATATATATATGTAGGATAAATTGCACTATTACTTTCTGAACTTTTGACGAAGTTTTACTTTACCTCTCGAACTTCTAAAATGGCCATCTAACCCTCTAAACTCTAATATTTCATTCATGTTACCCTTCCGTCAGTTTTCCGTCAAGCTCTGTTAATCGAAAACTGACAGAAGAAGTAAAATGAATGCAATATTAGAGTTCAGGGGTTACCCCTAAACTTTTGGCGAGTTTCACTTAACCCCCAAACTCCTAAAATAGACATTTAACACCCTTAACTCTAATATTTCATTCGTTTTACCCCTTCCGTCAGTTTCCGGTTAACGAAGTTTGACGGAAAACTGACGGAAGGGGTAACATGAACGAAATATTAGAGTTCAGGGGTTAGATGTCCATTTTAAAAGTTTAAGGAGTAAAGTGAAACTTCGCCAAAAGTTCAAGAGGTAACAATACAATTTACCCTATATACTCGATAATAATATAGTATTTATCAAAAAAAAAACGCGGGCACGCACGGAGCAGGCGGCGGAGCGCGGCGGTCAAGCCGGCGCTAAAGAGGCGAACGATGGTGGGAGGGAGCTGCGTTTTTATTTTTGTTTCCCTTCTTTTTTTTTCTGTTATAGTTATATATAACAACAAAAATAAAAGAGAGAGAGAGGTGGGAAAATAAAAAAAAAAAACGCTGCGTGCTCCCATCACACGGATCGGCGCTCGCTCTCGCTGGACGCCCGCGCCGCGCGCTGGCTCGCCCCCTGCCCTAACGACGCGCAGTTGCCGAACGCCCACACTGGACCCACGCCAGCGCCCGCAGACGCAACCCGCCCCCACCCGCTCGGCGGGCCGAAGGCAAGAGAGAGAGACATTCGGAAAAGAGAGGGAGAGAGGGGGAGGAGGAGGAGGGAGAGAGCTTGGGAGCGGAGGGAGAGGGAGTGCATGCGCGGTCGGGGATGGGGGGAGCGCGAGGTACCGAGCTCGTGGAGAGAGGAGAGGGGGAGACGAGAGACACGGGGGGTTGGAAGCGGGGGAGAGGGAGGGAGGGGGGAGGCTGGGGGGGGGAGAGGGAAAGAGGGGGAGAGAGAAAGAGAGAGTGTGAGAGAGAGGTCTCTCCCCCTGGTCTCTCTCTCCCATGCGTAGGCCCCACGCCTCTCTCTCTCTCTCTCTCTCTCTTCCTCTCCTTCTCTCGAGCGCGGAGAAGTGGCCACGTGGAATAGGAACCCCTGAGCCCGCCACGTGGCTCTTTTGTTCTCTCAATTAAATATTGTTAAGATAGCATAGTAATCCGTAGGATGCGGCGGATAGATAATTAAAGAAAACATAAAAAATTTTGACCAAAAAAAGAGAAAATAGCGATAAAAAAAGGCAATGATGAAGGATGGGATTTATCTTGCCGTTGAACGAAAGTAATAGCCGAAGAAAGAGAAAGAGTAAGGACTTGAGCTGGTTCGAGATGGAGTTTACACTCAACTATAAAGAAAAAATTGTCATGTGGCAACTTCAGAAAAAACAAATATATAGGTATAGATTTAGAACTCATATCTCTAATTTTTATACATAAGTACTTCAGAAAAGCTTGGGAAGGGAGTGCACGGATTAAAGAACACACACACCAAAGAAAAGGGAGGAAAAAAAAAAGAATCCACAATAGTCTTTAATCTAGATTTAGCGGCTATAAACCGTGATTAATTCTAAGATTTTGATGAGATTAAACAATTTCTATTGGCAACTCACTGTATAATTTTTTCCTCAGCTTCAATATGATGACACCGTTCCTTTTGTTTTGCATAAAATATTATCTTACTCCATCCTAAAAGAAAAAAAATTAAAAAAAGCTGATTATTTAAGCCTCGGTTAGCTTTACAGCGAGTTTTGAAGGAAAATTCAGTATGATAATAAAATATTTTATTTCAAACTCTTGCATATGACGATAATTTTATTATCGTGTGTAAAGCTTAAAAGGACAACACTATAAAAGACAAAGCGTGGAAAATTTTAAAACACCATTACTTCTACACACTATGCCCAAAAAAGGAAAAAAAAATAAGGCGCTAGGAAAGTCTTTAATTTCTTGCAAAATTAGCAATGGAAAAAAAATAATTAGCAAAAATTTTACAGATTTATGTTACGTTTTGATGTTGTTACTATACAAATGCCGTGTCTACCTTGAATTGATTATTCTCTAATAAGATTACCTTTGCTGCTAGGAATCATCTTTGAATTCAAACCACGAATTACACAAAATACATTAATCTCGATCGAAATCAATGTTCCAACAAAACGTCCAAAATTTGATTAATTGGGATATTCTTTCTTATATAAAAGTCAATAAAAAAACCGAGTCTAGATTCATCCCCCCTTTCTCAGCTTTTCAGGCACGAACACTCCCCACAATCCCGTCCACATTCAATCCCGCCCACCTCCGCCAAACAAATATAAATAACACCACGCTGAGATTACATTAATGCGCAATTAGAGAGTGACCACTCTGTCGCGCCCCACTAATTCCCTTTTTTTTTGCTTTTTTTCTTTTTTTTTTTACTCCTCCTAATCTTCTTCTTCTTCTTCTACTAATCCCCAAACTAAATAAACTACACAAAAAGGGGGGAAGAGCTCGCTCCTTTGCTCCGGCAATGGCGTCCATGGCGATCTCCTTCTCCAATTCCCAAGCATTAGCCCAACCATTCCCCAATTCCCTCAAAACCCACCTCCGAAATCGCCCCCGCGCCCTTTCCCCCAACCTCTCCGCCGCGCTCGGGCGCGGCCGGGGCCGGGGCCGGGGCCGGGTCTCGTGCGGATTGATCGAGCCCGACGGGGGGAGGCTGGTGGATTTGGTGGTGGGGGAGGGGGCGGCGAGGGAGGCGAAGCGGAGGGAGGCGCTAGGGTTTCCGCGGATCAAGCTGTCGCGGATCGACCTGGAGTGGGTGCAGGTGCTGAGCGAGGGGTGGGCGAGCCCCCTGCGAGGGTTCATGAGGGAGCCCGAGTTCCTCCAAACGCTTCATTTCAACTCGCTCCGCCTCGCGGACGGGTCCCTGGTCAACATGTCGGTGCCCATCGTCCTCGCCATCGACGACGCCCAGAAGCGCGCCATCGGGAATCGCACCAAGGTCGCCCTCCTCGACGCCGCCAACAACCCCGTCGCCATCCTAAGCGAGTTAGCATACTTGTCCCTACTTTGCTTTACCTCTGTGCTTATAGTTGAATTGCTCTGTTGATGATGATTTTGTGTTTATATGCTCGTGATGGGGATTTTTTTTTTTTTTTTGATCTTTTTATCATGTTTCAGTGTCTGAAAGTATATGCGCTGTTCAATTTCGTACTGTGCTCGTCACTCTTGCTTGATACGTAGATTAGCTAATTTCAGTTTGTTTTTCTCTTTTTTTTCCCACTTGACTAGCTATAATTTCCTCTTTTTCTATTTTTTGCGATATTAGTGTGGTAGCTCATGAATTTGATGTGGTCCAGTGTCTTTATATGCGTGGCCTCTCATGTTACAAGAGCTTCGGTTAGCTTCTCTGTTAATTGTTACTTTTAAGATTTATTGGTTATTTTGCTTCTGCTCGTCCATCAAATTAAATTTACTTGTGTTGGCTCAATTATATGAAGCATTTCTCTTATGTATTGGTTTTCTAGTTCACTATAATCTGATTATCTTGATATGATCAGAATTTATGACGTTTCGTACGCACGTGCGCCTGTGTGCGCTTGTGCGTGGAAATCGACATGATCCTACCAAACCGATGTCTCAGTAACTCACCAGTCCAAAGAGGCAGTGTTGATTCGGTCATTTCTCGATAAATCCAACACCGTGGGCCCTAGGTCAGTCTATCAGTTAAGAATTCACAATGATTATAAATTGAAAATTGATTGACCAAACTTCTTCAACTTTAGAGCAGTATTTTATGCCGACACGGTTATGACGTCAGTTGAAGTGCGACGCTTATATACGTGTCCACAAATACAGAGGAGAAGATGCATTCCTGCGCCCTACACTTGTCCTCCTATGCATATATTAAAAGATGAAACAGGGTTGTACCCTGTTTGTAACTTAACAATAGATGTTTCTTCTAGAGTTCTAATTATATATTTTACCATCTTAACTTACGACTTTCCAGTTCATACTTCACATGGCGGTTGGTAATTTAGGCCATTTGGATCCTCAAAGTATACTACAGGGCTTCAGGCGTAAGTATGTTGTGCGCCATGATTAGATGAAGATCAAGAAAGATACCTATCTGTGAACCAGCTCTCGCTCATCTCATCTCTATGTTCCCTTTGCTTGAAACCTTGGAGTGTGAAACGAGTAGGTGTCTCACAGCATGTGCATAATCCATCATAGTGTTTTCGTTGGTCAACTCACACAGCCTCTTGTAGGCAATATTCTTCATGCCTTTTTTGTATTTTGAACAATTGACGGTCGTCATGAGAGCAAATATTTGACATGTCGCCTTCACGGTTACGCCAAACATAATAAGACAGGATAATAATATAGGTGAATTAAACATGCATAGTACAAAGAGATTAGATGTTGTCAACGTTGTTGTTAACATACTTCTAGCATACGTCATCGCAATATCATGAATAACTTGCTCACAGAAGTGACATCATCATTCTATATGATTTCGTGGATTTGGTCTCAAATATGCATGAATATAATATAGATTGTTGTACCTTGTTCTAGAATCATTGAGATGATAGTTAACCCTTTCCTCCTTTGTTTCAGCATTGAGATCTACAAGCACAATAAGGAAGAACGAATTGCAAGAACATGGGGAACAACTGCTCCAGGATTACCATATGTTGAAGAAGCTATAACCAAAGCTGGCAACTGGCTGATTGGAGGTGACTTGGAGGTTATAGAGCCAATCAAATACAACGATGGTCTCGATCATTATCGGCTCTCTCCTGCAGAATTACGTGAAGAGTTTGACCGGCGAAATGCTGATGCAGTATTTGCTTTCCAGCTACGGAATCCCGTGCACAATGGGCATGCCTTGCTCATGACTGATACACGTAGGCGTCTTCTAGAAATGGGCTATAGAAATCCCATTTTATTGCTTCATCCATTGGGTGGCTACACCAAAGCTGATGATGTACCTCTTAGTTGGAGGATGAAGCAACATGAGAAGGTTGGTATATGTACATATTTTCACCTATTGTTTTGGCTAATAATCATCCATTTCTTTTTCTAGTATTGCAAGAGTCAGACTATCTAGTCTCATAAAAGGCCATCTAAGAAACACAGATTAAAACAGTGAGAAAAGATATGATGGTCCCTGTCAACTGATGGTGCTACCTAAAAGAGTGCTGAGTAGAGAAAATGATTGAATTGTCCATCAAAAGTGATTAGACATAGGCTTTCTTTGCCATTCATGTTGTCATTCTGTGGCACCATAGAATCTTTGCCATTCATGTTGTCATTCTGTGGCACCATAGAAGCACGCGTTAGAAAAAACATATTACAGTTTACATAATCGGTACAAATGATATTTTCTTTTTCTCCTCTGATGTATGACAGGTTCTTGAGGAGGGTGTTCTTGATCCAGAGACAACAGTGGTCGCAATCTTCCCCTCTCCCATGCACTACGCGGGTCCAACTGAGGTGCAATGGCATGCGAAAGCCCGCATTAATGCCGGCGCAAACTTCTACATTGTGGGTAGGGACCCAGCTGGTATGAGCCACCCCACTGAGAAAAGAGATCTCTATGATGCTGATCATGGGAAGAAGGTACTCAGTATGGCCCCTGGACTTGAGAGGCTGAATATCTTGCCCTTCAAGGTATGTCGACCTTAAGATAGTCTATTATTCTCCCACGTTTTTCTTGTCGTTAAACAAGTTTATATGCCTAACATTACGTAGCCCTCCAATCTGTAGTTTTCTCAGTTTATATCTGCAAATGCATTTGCTGATATTTCATAATCTCTGTTCTCTTGCATCATGGCTGTGGATATAGGTTGCTGCCTATGACAAAACAAAGAATAAAATGGATTTCTTCGACCCGTCAAGAAAAGATGATTTCCTGTTCATCTCCGGTACAAAGGTACTATTCTCCACTACAATATGCACTACCACAAGCATCCGAACAGTTTATTCTGAAATATATTTCTTGCAAATAATTGTTATGTAAAATGACTTGGTTATCAACTGCAGATGCGGAATCTAGCGAAGAATCAAGAGAATCCACCCGATGGCTTCATGTGCCCTGGTGGCTGGAAAGTGCTTGTTGAATACTACAACAGTTTGGCTCCTTCCGAGAACGGCAAACCCCGTGAAGCAGTTCCTGTTTGAATTGTAAAGCACTAGGTGTTGTGTAACCTTGATCACCTAAAAACCTCCTAGCTGATGAACACAACCAAATAAAACTATCAGCTACTTACCTGTGTGAAAGCTTTGTGCTTGGTTTGTCTTAATTAGCGAGCAATAAAAAACACACCAGAATGTGCTGGGGAGCAAGTGGTATTGCTCTTCTTGTTGTACATAATCGAAATTATGTGTGACCTTATAAGCACCGGTGCTTGCTTTGCAGTTTTTGCTAGAATTTGGGTTTGGAAGAAACCGGATTCCAAATTATGGGAGATTTGGTGGTTCTCGATACTTACGTAATCACTAGTGACGATGAAAAGGAAATCGTTTGCTTGGAAGCTGATTTAATTAGAAGCTGATTACAATTAAATCGATATCCTTTATGTGTAGAACTGGTTTTCCCGAAGGATTTGCTCATCGGCGATAATTGCTTGCTTTAGAAGAACGGAGGCAGTTGTAGAATGTTTAAATGAGACGCTAGAAAGGTGAGTTGTTGCTTGCTTTAGAAGAACGGAGGCAGTTGTAGAATGTTTAAATGAGACGCTAGAAAGGTGGCAACTCACCGCAGAACGTTAAATCATCTGCTCCCAATGACATAGTAGAGGAAATGATTAATCCAACTGTTTACAATGCTGCTGGCAGGGGCTCGTCTCAAGATGCAATCAGGTCCCCGTCACCAAAAGTAACTAACTGTCTCTCGTAAGAGAGAGATGCTCCTCGTGGTACAGCAGATTTCATTCAAGTTACACTTCATAACCGGCAGGTTGTTATTCTGAAAGTGCCTCATACTATATAATCTGAACCACGGACACCAAGTATAGAAATTAGCAGATTTACGGCTACGACTGGTATTGAAAATGTGACTCAGGATGCACCTTCTCTCACTTGGCTGCATTTATCTTTGCCCTTAAATGTAAAATTGTACGGATGGCGCATAGACAGTTTCCCATGTTTAACAGCATTGAGTATTCGTAATAAGAGAGGACAGCTGCTCAACTTAACAACTTGCGATGTGAAAGGAACCGACAACCCATAAACAAACGAAGCCGAACTAATTTCACCAAACCAATCAGAATGCATCAATACAAATACAGTGTTTGTTTGTTTGATCTTGTATGATAGATCATGGCGTACACAGGGAAAAGAAATATTTGCGATACAGTGTAATACAATTAACGAGAGTTATACATCACGAGGTGGGCGCCGCACTTGGATTGCCACCTACTTTTTGCGCTATCCATCCGAGGCCGTTGTACAAGCCATCGCCCGTGAGGGCACAGCACGCCTGGATGTGCCAATCGTGGGACTTGATGCTGTGGAGGGAGAGGGCATCGGTGATCTCAGCCGCCGACATGGCATCCTTGAGATCCTGCTTGTTTGCGAACACCAGCACTGCTGCACCCTCCAGGTCCCCGTGCTGCAAAAGCCGGAAGAGCTCGTCCTTCATGATGGATATCCTGGCCCGATCTGTGCTGTCTATCACTACGATCACGGCATGGGTCCCACGGTAGTATGTGGCCCACGAGGGTCTGAGTCTCTCTTGGCCCCCCAGATCCCACACCTGGTTTTGTTAAAGAAAACAGCACAAGGATGAACTTTTATTAATTACTATCAGAACTAATCACATTAGTATATCATCAAGAGTGATATTTGACTAGCCGCCTTCAAAAGGACATCACATGAATCTTATCGCCAAAATGAACCCAATCAAGAAGGCTCTGCTTTTATCCATTTCATCCATAATTTATTCTTGATAATACATATAGTTTCGACGTGCCCTAAAACTCTCCAAACTTTTTGCCTCACCCACACAAGGACGTGAAAATTCTACCTGAAGAATCAATTTTACAGCAGAAAAGCAGATCCCCAACTAAATTGTATATGAGAATCTGTTGAAATCAATGACGACAACGGCCACATAAGTTCCAGATGCCAGAATCAGACAAGCAGCAATCCAATATTCCCTTGTGCAACTTCTATGAACTATTTCCAAGAGGTGGAGGCATCATCTATATGCCATTGCAATCAAAAGTAACAAATAAACCATAACAAAAAGTCAGGTCAGGTTACAAGGACTTTCAAACTAAACAACTACGATTTCATATTCGAGAATATGGAAAAACTCCAAAGAATAACAAGACAAACTCATATTATTGCTAGCATCGATCCCTTTCCAAACATATTGGCACAGTATTTACACATAAAACTTGGAAAACTAGAGTGCATGAGCAGGTTTAATGTACAACTCTACGAACTCTCGCAAGCTAAAGCTACTAACTGAAAAAAAATAGGCCCGGTGATGAATTGAGCTAGATCAATAACATAACAGTCGGCAATTCAGCATTAAACCCTAATCCCTCGGATAAATGGCAATAAAGCATACCTTCCAACAACCATTCAGTACCACACACCAAACAGCAAACGCATCCCCAAGCAAGGATTTGACCGACCATGTGTAATTACTATAGACGAGTAACTAGAACTAGAACTAAGAATACAAGAAATCCCTAAAATTGCAGCCAAAAAAAATCTGATGAAACAAAAGGAAAGGAACAAAGCAACGAGCCTCACTAACCTCAAAACGTATGTTCTTATACACAACCTCCTCGACGTTGCTCCCGATGGTAGGGTTCGTGTTCACGACCTCTCCGAGGTGCAATTTGTATAGCGTCGTCGTCTTCCCGGCATTGTCGAGCCCCACCACGACGATCTTGTACTCCTTCGCGGGGAACATCATGAACCAGAACCTCGACAACAGGGCCCCCATCACGAACTCACCACCTCAGCACTCAAATCTAGCCCAAAATGAAATCAGTAGAGTAGAAACAATCTTAAAAACCCTAATTCCCACTGATTTGGTAGATTTGGCAAATGCTAACGAAGGGAGAGCTCGTGGATCGGGATCATACCTTGATGAGAGGAGTGGAGTAGCGGAGAGGTAGGGTTTCCTCTGGCCCTTTGCGTTGAGGTGAGGGAAGGGGATTGGAAAGGGGGCCAGAGAAACCCTAGTTTTAGGAGGACGGAAGGGAAAGGGGCGGGGAGGGAGAAGAGTCGGGATCGAGACGATACGGTTCGGATCGGTGGGAAATGGCGCGGCTCACATGCACTCAAAGGACCAGAATTCGGCAGTGGGGGCTTTGCAGCGCCGACTTCTGTATAGAGTTTCTTCTGCGGTCGGTAGCTTCCTACATATCATTGCCGACTACGAGGCACTAGCTACTAAAGCCTTTTTTTTTTCCTTTTCTTTTCTTTAGATCCACACACAACTGTATTTTTTTTTTTTTTTTCTTGTACGCATTTTGCAAATGGCCTAGCTCAATAATTTTGTTCTATTAGATAATAGTTGACATCGATTAAATAACTACATCTTCATTTATTTCTTAAAGGGTAAAAAAAAGGTAACATATTGAACTTTCGTAACATTGTCTAATGACCATTTGCTCAATCAACAAATATTATCAATTGCAGCCCAGTGGATGAGAAATCATCTTTTATTTGGCCAAAAAAAATATATTTTGAAATTACAAACAATTATAATTAATTCTAGATTGCAAATTACACAAAAGCATTATTCGGAAAAATAATATATGGACAAAATCTAAGATTGTATATACTGCTGAAAAGACAACATCCATGAGGACAATAGTACAAACGAGGAAAAAGAACACCTCTTACAGAAAGAAACACTGATTCAAACAAACCCATAAACCAAAATGAAATCAGTTTAAACACGAATTCACTCTATCAACAATCAGCTGTATGAGAAATTCATCAACAGATTCATTTGCACAAGCAACATAATAGTTATCATTCCGCAACTGAATGAGAAAGTCACACATCTAACATGTACTAAACCCAGCGTGTGCGTCTATCTCAACTGCCCATGAAAGGCAGAAACCCAATAAGAACAGTAATTTTTTCACACAGGAGAAAAGCAGTTCACACTTGACACTTAAAAAAGAACACCCTGCATCCAACATAACAAAAACCGAAAAACCGCATCGTTAACACCAAGAAGTATATCCTTACAAATATAAAGCCCCCATAAGAGTAATAAGTAAGACGAGAATAAATTCATTCCTTGGTAGACTTGTTGATGAGGGATTTGTGGATGTGAGGGATGACTCCGCCCCCAGCGATGGTGCCCTTGATGAGGGTGTCAAGTTCTTCATCACCGCGGATGGCTAACTGCAGGTGGCGAGGGGTGATACGCTTAACCTTAAGATCCTTGCTGGCATTCCCTGCCAGCTCCAACACCTCAGCTGTCAAATACTCGAGAATGGCTGCTGAGTAGACAGCTGCAGTGGCCCCAACACGACCATTTGCTGCAATTCTAGACTTCAGTTGACGATGGATGCGGCCCACTGGGAACTGTACAGATATAGCAAAAGATAACAAGATCAAAAATAAAGTAGAACAAAAATATGAAGACCTTGCCTAAAGCATATAGACAACTAGCTGAACTTTAAAAATTTCAATTTACCACCGGACCTGTCAGTGTTTTCATTTCAAAAGCATCCTGAACTTAGCAGTTTCTGTTAGTTAAGTTACAAATTATTCCCTTGAAACAATTTAAAAGACCATTGAATTCTTATGAGAACTACTGTACAAGGGTATAGAGTCAAATTTTCTGAAGTTCAAGTAACACCTGCATGCTTTCACAAATTAAGCAATTCAAATGAGAGAAGAGAAGCTGGAGAGTTAAAAAGAAAGCGGCTTACAAGAATGCAAACAATTAAACTGAAAATGAGACATTATATTGATATTGCTCCTAAAATACACAATAAACAGAAGCAGGAAGCAAAAAATATTGATTACAAACTAGCATTAGCATAATAGATCAATGTAGGTATTATTAATTTCTCTAGGTGAAATACAACATATATATAGTTCAGAAATAATTAGGTAACTTTTCAATGAGAAAACATTTTAACTACTTCATTTCTTACAACGAAGGGTGATTTCCACCACGTACACGCAGAAACTCTATTCTGATGCTTAATATTCAGTTCATAATTGCAATTCTTAAGAAATATTTCCTTTTATTTTCTTTTCAAGTAATTTAAAATAACGTTTGCAAGACATCACCAGATCTTCACCACAATTGCAAAGTGAAACAACAATGCAAGCAAGATGACTCAAGGTTGTAGATCTGGTACATAACACAAAAACCCATAAAGAGATCAAACGCACGCATCTAAGATTTATCAAGTCTAGCACATAGATTTTACTAAGATGTATACATTAATACATCTTAGCATCCTATTGTCCTATCTATGAAGCAGAATTTTCTAATCTCACAATTTACCTATAACAAGACCCACCCCTCATTGAGAGAAACAGTACCGAACACTTAATTTCATTACATATTTAATTAAAAGATGACGATAAATTATTAAAGCGGATCACTCTGGAAAAAGAACACTAAATTCGTGATGAACATAAACCGATCGGTAAAATGAGAAACCAGTTTTTTTTAGGATCGCTATACTTCTCTAAGGATTTAGATCGTTCTATGGAGTGAAACGGAAGCGGTAGCAGATCAGGAGCATTATACCTGGAGACCGGCTCGCGTAGACCGCGAAACCGCCTTCTTCTTCTCCTTGTCCTTGTTCGCCGCCGTCGTCTTCGCCGCCAAAAGCCCCTTTCCGCCTTTCCCCGCCATTGATCGCTTATCCGAGCTCGTTCCAAACGAAAAAAACCCTAAACCTAAAACCAGAGACGGTAAAAGAGAACCACAACAAAGTTACTTCAACAAAACCCTAATACACAAATCAAATCGAAGAATCGGAGTACTACCTTCTCTCTCTCTCTCTCTCTCTCTCTCTCTCTCTCTCTCTCTCTCTATTACACAACGAAAAAAAAAGTTGGAGGGAGAAAGAAATGGGTTTGAATTTGGATTTATCAAGAGGTGGAAATTTTGGGTATTTTGGGGCGGGGGGAAAAAAGCGGTAAGTGTGTTTGTGGGTCGAAATTTAAATTGTCTTTTATTTTTCGAAAATGCCCTCGACTTTTTATAGCAAGGACAAGGAAGCAACTAGCGTGAGTGAGCTGGATGCGAGGGGATTGCGTGAAAGCGTGTGATTGGTTGACGGGAGCGTTCCGGGATCCGGAGCTAGGATGGCCAAAATGCCGAAAATGCCCCCCACAGCGCCTTGCATAATTGGATTAAATATTTATATTTATATCTGCATATGCTCGTCTCGTGACTCGTGAGGGAATGATGGCCTAGTGGGTGGTAGGCGACTGAAGTCCAGGGCCCAAATGGCCCATCGTCTATTAAATACTAATATTTATTTAAATATTTTAATAAATTTTAGAATTTTATTATTAAAATAACAAAAAGTTGTATCTTATAATAAAAAAAATTAAAAAAAAATCTATAATTTTTTACTGCGAACCAAACAACAGAAATAATTATTTACAACGAAAACGACTTCTCCCTCTCTACTTTCATTCCACTTCCATCTAAACGAACATGTGCTGTACTTCAAAAGGATGCAAAATAATAAACAAACAATCACACACACACACCCAAAACTATGCTATTTGGGCCGAGCCTGATTTTTAAGAACTAGGCTCAAGCCCAATTTAAACATTTTTATTTTCAGGGCAGGCTCGGGGTCAGGCCGTCCATTTAACAACCCACTTTATGCCCGGCCATATGGTCCAGCTGCAACACAAAACTCGGTTATGGAAGGATAAAATATGGTATCTAACTTGATTGTATTACCGACCGTCCTTAAAGTAAGTGGCAAATGACTTGATGACTGATACCCGAGATCCAAGTTTGAATCCTAGTTGATTTATATTTTCAGCTAAGTTTATTTTTAAATAAAATAAACGAAGCAGGTAGCGTGCTACCTATCTCTCTAACAAAAAAAAAAAAGAAAAAACTTGATTGTATTATGTCATAGTCGAAAGCGTATAAATCAAATTTAATAACTTTTGGATTATGTTATTTTCTGAATCTAACCATATTTCTTTCTATGCCATTGATGGTGGAAATTGTTCAATGCCTCTATAATATGCATCAATTAGAATGCAAAACAAACTCTTATATTATTTAGACTGCACCAATCGAATTACATTCTAAGTATGATATATATATATATATATATTAATTAATCATTGGTATTATTCACTTTGTTTTTAATTGATATACCTTGATTCTTAATTAATTTAATTTCCGTTTTACACTAAGATTAAAATTTTTATTAAATTTATTGACTCGGTTAATTATTACTCATTGGTATTATTTATGTGGTAAAAATAACAAAAATTATTAAATTTAATAAAATTATCAATAAATATAATAAAATCTCTATAATTTTAAAATACAAAGGTTTAATTTTTAAAAATAAAAGTTGAGGAACCACTATTTCGAAATGCCTATTGCCTAATTAGTCCGTGGTCTCCGTACATTCTTACGCCTTTTTTTTGTCCTTTTGACACGTTGCGACTCCTGTGTAACGGTTTTAGAGGGAGAAAAGGTTTAATTATGAGGGATAATTTTATAGATGCAACCATTAATTTTATCACTATCCTTTTAAAATTAATAATATTATGAATATCTTCTAAAAAGAAACAATTACTTATATATTTATGAAAAATTTTCTACTTTTTCATTTATTTTTTTTAGAAGGCTAATATTACAAATATTATTTTTGTGTTCCAACTTATTTCTAATATCTCTAGAGTTAAATTCTATTCACAATAACTGTTATCTCTATAAAATTACTATTTTACCCTTTCAAATATAACTTTTTATCATCACCAATTTTTCTTATTTGTTCTAAAATTAAGAGCATAAAAAGTATTTTAATTTTTTGTCTTTTCAAATATACCTTTCTATCATCACCAATATTTCTTATTTGCTCTTAAGTTGAGGACGAAAGAGATATTTTAATTTTTTTTAACTCTGATAGATATTTAACTCATGTTTAACTTAACTTAATGGATGGTAACTGTAGTGATATTTTGAAATAACGGAGGAACATATAAAAGGTATATCGAAAATAAAAAAAAAAGATTAAATGACATATATTTTTAAAATTTTGAGGGATATAAAGACAATCATCCCTATTAAAACTTTATAGGGGGTATAATATTTTCCATTGGCTATCTATGAAATTGCCGCACGGATTTCAAATATCCTCGAACATATTTAATAAATTAATTTAGGTTTAAAATTTATCGTTAATGTTCGGTTGGATCCGTACGATTGTGTAACTGCCTGTACGATGGTCTGACTGCCTATATATATAGAGAGAGATGTAAAGTTTGGCGGTAACAAACTACTCGCGAAGCTTTTCGAATTCCCTCTGCTTCTCATCCCCACCTGAGACTGAGATGACGTTCTTTCTCAGACTGCTTCTCCAAACGCCGTCGATCAGACTCAGGAATCGGGCGGCGGCTGCGGCGCGGCGGGCGGCCGCTGCGGCGAGGCGGGCGGCGGCTGCGGCGCGGCGGGCGGCTGCTGCGGCGCTGGGAACATCGAGGGCGGCTACGGCGGCGCAGCAGCTTTCGGAGGCTGCAGCGGCGATGGCGGGGTCGGCTTCGTTAGATGCTCCACGCGATCAGCCGCTGCCGCCGGAGCGGCAGGCTTCGGTGGCTGCCCCAGGGGATCGATCGCCTCCAGCGGCTATGGATCTCCCTCTCCTCAAGAGACCAAGAGAGGAGGAGGATCTCCCTCCCCTCAAGAGACCAAGAGAGGAGGAGGAGGAGGAGGGGAAGGCGGCGAAGAGGACAAAGGTGGAGCGGCGGCCTCCATCGTCGGAGGATCGGCCACCTCCGCAGGCGGGGACGCTGAAAAGAAAGCGTGAGGCCGGAGACGAGGGCCGAAAGAAAAAGAAGAAGCGCAGACGCCGCGGTCGCCGCCGACGCCGCCTACGACGCGGTCGCCGCGGTCGGCCGTCGGCGACGTCGGTACTCGCGTCGCCGCCGGCGCCGCGGTCGCCGCCGGACGTCGGTGGCGGCGGGTGGAGAGTGGGGCGCCTGGACGGAGGCGGCCGCGGCTGAGAACCGCGGGCGTGGTGGCGGTCGAGGCGGCCGCGGGGCGTCGAGGTGCCGCGGGGGCTGGGTCCGGAGTGGCCAGGGGGGCGGTCGAGGTGCCTCGGGGCCGAGGAGCGGCCGCGGCGGCGGTCGAGTGGCCTCGGTCCGAGGATTAATGCGGACCGCGTCGTCAATCGAGGTGGCCTCGGGGCGAGGAGGCGCCGCAGGCGGCGGTCGAGGTGGCCTCGGGGGCCGGAGGAGCGCCGCGCGGCTAATCTGAGGTGGCCTCGGGGGCCGAGGAGGCGGGCGCGGCGGCGGTCGAGGTGGCCGTGGTGGCGGAGGACGCCGCCGCGCAGGAGTTGCATAAGGGCGCGGCAGTGCGGAGGAGCCCCTGGAGCCGCGTGGATAAGCATTGCAAGTACAATTACCGAACTCTCTTGCAGCAGTAGTTAGTGTCACTGCGTCCATTGCTTTTCTTCTGTACCCTGCAGTATCATTGCGTTTCGCCTATACCGTCTCTGTCACTTGCACGTTAATACTGCTTTCAATACAGACCAATTTCATTTGCATTGTCTTGCTATGCTTTTTAATTGGTAAAATTCTCTCTGCATATTACCTATTGTCACGTTAATTTTACTGTCTAAAAACAAAGGTACCTTTATGAAGGGATAAAAGGGGAATACATTATCAAAGAAAATAACCAATCCTACAAAAGGCTACAAACTTCTTAGGACGTAAGTACAATTAAAAGCACGAGATACCTGTAGTGTCGGAAGGAATTGAACTAATATATTTGGATACAAATCATAAAAATAGCAAACAACTATACAGTACCATCAAATTTAGAGTTCTTGAAAACAGAAGAATTCACTTGATAGTTATAATCTATCAGATACGCCTGGTATTAAATGATGATTCCAAACATGACCACAAAGGCTGATAAATCATAAAATGTCTGAGACGTATTGTAGGTCCTAATCAATAAATTTGAGGATCAAGATCTAACTAACTAAGCAATGAGCCAACAATACATTAGTAGAGTAGGAATACCATCAGGGATTAAAACAAAAGAAGACAATAAGAAAATGAGGAAAAGAGATACAAGCTGCTCATTAAGCATCAAGAAACAAGAAAAATAGAATTATGACAACATGGAATAATGTGGATGAATACTTTAAACAAGAGGGGAGACCTAAAAAGAAAAAAAAAAATACTGCAACTTAGACTGATACAGCTGGGCCTAGATAGTTGTGACAATTTGTAGTATACTTTATGGTATTTTGATTCCTAAATGCCCAGTTTTTATGAGAATAGCATTTCAATGCCACACTTGTTTGATCATTACTGTAGAACGAAATAGAATATAGGGGTGATTATTTGTTCTCAAATTTTAGAACCGATAGAAATCCGGTACTCACTCCGATATCAACTATCGTTGACCCACTGACAGTCTCTAGAGCAAGTGGCAAAGGACTTGATGGTTGATATCCGAGATCTAAGTACGAATCCTAGTTGATTCACATTTCTTGCTAAATTTATTTTTAAAAAAATAAACGAAGCGGGTAGCGTGCTACCTATCTCTCTCAAAAAAAAAAAACTATTATTGACCCAGTGCTCAATAAGGTACCGATTGTTGAGATTACGTAACGAAAGCGTGAAACCAATATTTCTTTATACTTGTTTTTTTTTTTTTAGCTACTGTTCATTCATTCTTATTCAATGGCTTAGATTTAATTTTTTTTTTAAATTATGACCTGCAATAGTATATCACTTTAGGAAGATATCGGTTACCAGGTATTGGAAGGATATTTTTATATTTTTGTAATTTTATCATTACTATATTATTAAATTTTTATTCTCTCTCTGTTTTCTTTTTATCTCTCTCCCTTTTCTCTCATATTTCAACATTTCATGTAAGAAAAGTTTCAAATTATTTGATAAAATGATCTCAGAAGATAAATTTTCTTTTCTTTTTGTTTAATTGTTTAATATTGCAAATGAGTTTAATTTTAAAAAACTATTATGCATTAAAATTTATTTTGTGGATGAACTATGGAATTTGTCTATACCCACCTTGAATCTGACTCAAATCATATATAAAGTTTAATATTATATTCAAATTTATATTTAAAAAATTTAACAGTACATAGTTCCAATATGAGCGATGAATAAGCAAGTGCATCTCAATATAGAATACAATATTTGATTACACAACAGGAAAGGCCAATTAGTTCTACACGATTCACAGAGTTACGCGAGAAGATTAATTATTAGAGAATGAAAAAAGGAGGTGGGGGAAGGGATCAATGAGATACGCACTTATAAAAACTTTAACAGCCGAGCGAATGCGGTTACCATAATAGAACAGAAAAATTGCCAGCAGGAAGATTCTAGAATGACATTTGAATATTTTTCTATATTCAAATAGTTTTTTCTATATGCTTTAATGGCAATTCATGAAAAGAAAAAAAAAAAATCATAGGGTAAAGTGAGAAAGCACTGAACCACAAGGGTGATGTTTGAAATATTTCCTAAAAAATTTCTTAGGTGTCACAAAATTTTCCACGGCACTTACCATTGTCCCAAATAGGCCCAAAATCTTAGGATGATTGTTGATTTTGGAAGCAAAACTTCACTGAGACAGTTTGGAATATCACTTCCGTGTCTAAACCTCTAATTTCATTGCAAATTGTACAATAGATCTAAAACTAAATAAAAAAAAGATCTCGTTCATTTGAGCTGTTGTGATTGTGCTCTATAGAAATAAAGAGACTATTATATATGACTTCTAATACACGATCACTCACCACTATTCAAAAGAAAACAAAGTGAACCTTGGAAGAGATCCCTTGAGTAAGCTGCTTCAAAAGAATTGACTTCTCTGCTTCGGTCCAACATTCGGAAGACTCGGCATGTTTCCAAGACCAACCAACCTGTGGGGATATGGAACCACGAGTAATCATCATAAACCTGAGCTCTACGGCTTTCGCTAACAAAAAACTAAGAAACGCTATCTCGTAGGGCCTCCCTTTGAATCTGTGCAGCTTGACTTCCTTCAAATGAGAATGCTGCGTATCAGAAGGCTTCCATGATATTGTTGCTTCATTATTCCTGCATTTCGCACTGAGCTTAACCTGCAAAAGCTCGAGTTAACATGATGTCAGAATGTATTATAACCCAGTGACATGTATGTAGAGAAGCAGAGCAATAGTGACTTTTGAAAGTAAAGACTCTGCCGATCTTGTTAGACCCGGCATAAATGACGGAAAGCAAGTATAGGCTGGCTAATCTTCATTTCTCATTCGAAGGAAGTACAGGGTAACTTTAGAAGATGATGTAGACCAAGTTCAGGCTAACTTTCAGAAAATTTGAAATTCAAAAATTTGAATTTTAAAAATTTGGGATCTGTAATTTGAAAATCCAAACCTATAATTTTAAAATTAAAATTTTAAATTTTAAAATTTTCCAAAAATAAAATTTATCTTAAAATTGAAATTTAAAATTTAAAATTTAAAAACTGATATTTGAATTTCTAAATTTGGAATTTATCTTAATTTAAAATTTAAAAGTTGAAAATTGAAATTTAAAAGTTAAAGTTTGAAATTTAAAAATTCAAATATAAAATTTTAAGATTTAAAATTAAAATTTTAATTTTAATTTAAAATTTAAATATAAAATCAAAATAAGTATTTGAATTTTTAGTCCAAAACCAAAATCAGATTTTGAGAAGTAAGTTTTAAGTGCTTCTAATTTTAGACTTCAAAGATTAGAAACCTGATTCTAAAATAAAAAAAAAAAAAATTGTAAATGAAGTTGTCTAACGCTCTATTGAGCCGAAAATCATTTTTCAAAAGCTACGACAAATAGAACTACTTGTTCTGCCTACTAGATTTTTACTTAACTGCCTATTGTAGCAGTTTAATTCCAAATAGAACTATAACCTTGTTCATATTTCTGCAGCTACCTATTTGCCTTCACAATCTACAAGTACTTTTCATTTGTCATTGTATACGTTGCTTTGATATACATATAAGTTAGTAATCCAAGGTTCAACAGTTTTTTTCTTTCACCAACCGTTCCTATCGCAAGTGGCAAAAGTGTTTGGTGATTGATACCCGAGACCAAAGTTCGAATCCTAGTTAATTCACATTTCCAGCTAAGTTTACTTATAAATAAAATAAATAAAGTAGGTAGCATGCAACCTTTCTTTTTAAAAAAAAAAAAGTTTTTTTTCTCTCTTTTTCTCTCTTTTTCGGCAGTTAAGGTTTCATGTTCAACAGCAATCCAAGGTGCAAGGTTCAACACTTCCTAGCTTTTGACAAAAGCTAGGCATATAAACTGAAACGGAAGGATAATATGCGCAAGTGAGGAAGAAGCTTACGTCTGTTTCGAATGTCTCCAACAATGGTGCAGCCTCCAATAGCATAGCCAACCAGAGAAGGTCATCCGTATCTCCCGTCAGGATATTCACTGTCAGATTCTTGAGGCCGCTAAAGAGTTTGGGTAGGACTGGTGTTGTCAGATGCTGTGCAACCAGAGAGAGAAAATAATAAGAGGAATAACGCAAATGTTTTAGGATAATAAATATGTAAGAAAGAGCCTACTTTGGGACTACAAAGACGCAGAGCCAGATCCCTAGCATGTGGGAACTCAATCGAGAGCCGTTTTAACACATAGTCCGTGCCGTCATCATCGTCGTCGTAATCTAACCAAACGTGCTCAAGGCAAGGAACAGACGATAACAACAACGGCACGTAATTTCCAGAATACTGCAACCTTTCCAACTTGGGAGCGCTGAGTTCTATTTTTCCGAGAAAAGGACAGCGGTGTACCGCCAAATCCTTGAGCCGCGTATCTTGAGAGCATATACGTAAGTACGAGATGTAATGGCATTTCACAAGGTGCAGGCTCTTTAGGTTCCGACAATTCGCAATAATATCTTCCACGACTTCTCGCGATACGGCCATCATTTTGAAAGAGAGCACTGATACAGAAGCAAAGCGTCTAAAATAACAGACGTCGCCCAATCTGCAATAACCGAGCTCCAATTTGGTCAGCGACGATCCCCTGCCTTTTGAGAATAACCGCCATGGGAAGCGGTAGCCTTTCTCGCGCCTGCTTACGTAAGGAAAGAGTTCCAGTTCCTGAACGCCTCTCTTGATTGCCCTATCTAACCAAAAATCGATGATTTTTCTGTACTGCCTCTGCATGTAGAAGTGGAAACTTAGCCTCCTGATGTTTGATTTTGGCCTTAAGAGGCCTCTGGCAAATTTCTTAAAGAGACCCATTTGTTTTTGCCTTGTTGCTGCCACTTTCATTCCCTCCATAAATTTTGTACCGTGCGACGCATAGTCGCGTGTCATACATCTGTGCACGTGGGAAATTTGGTTCTCGGAGAGCATAGTGTTTGCATGGAGCTCGATGTTCGTAAGGGAGTTCCAGAGGTGCCTCCACCGCCTCGACAACAAACTCGTCTCCACCGCCGACCTCAGATCCATCCGTTCGAGGATGGAGATCAGAATATGATCTGGCAACTCGCTAATTTTATCTTGTTGATCAGCTAGCACCTGAAGCAAGAAGGAAAACAATCCGAATTACATAAGCGGCGTCTTCATAGCAAGTGGTATTGCGGAGAATGAAAGCCTGAATTACGGAAAACGCCCCTGCACTTCACCCAGCACCTGAATTAACATCTTCGTAGAGAGGGGCATATATATCACGTTAATTTAGACTTGATTGCCTATTCTAGCATGCAATTTCGATAATCTTTAACTGAAACTAGACATAAAATCAATCTCCTACTGTACTAAAAGTTACGAAATCAGATAACAGCGATCCCATATTGTACTATAAGTCTATAACTACTAAATTTGTCAGTATGTTGGACAGCTTATTTAATTTACATACACAAAGTTTTGCATTCGAAATCAATAATTGTCCCAAATTTCTTGTGCCGTTTTCCTGTTAAACATCGAGTATGATAAGTGAAGCCGATTTTAATTTTGGAACAAAAGGCCCATTCTAATGACGGGGAAATATGACTTTAACCAATTTATTTTTAAAAATCTTTTTTTTTTTTTGAGATAAATATAGCATGTTACCCGCCTAGCAACTAGGCTTCAAACTTTGAGAGTTCAGATACCAACCACCAAACTCTTTGTCACTTGTGTTAGGGACGGCCAGCAATTTATTGTTACAAATCAATTATGACAATTGACCCGCTGAGGCCAATTTTGTTCTCACAAGTGAATTTTCTATATTCACAATCATTTGGCTAATGTCTGTCGCTCTAAACAGGAAATTAGTTAATAAGCATTGACAGTTAATACCAGTTATTGAAATTTTAATGTATAAGCGAATATGTCTAGTTTGTACATATTTATAACAATTTTATCAAAAGAGTAGCTAAGACACAAGCCATAATATTAATTTTTTAAAACCTTGATTCTGGGCTTGATTTATGAGA
>NC_033621.1:485086-570163 GCF_001540865.1 Ananas comosus
TATATATATATAT
The DNA here is from genome assembly GCF_001540865.1 of Ananas comosus. Taxonomy (NCBI): domain Eukaryota; kingdom Viridiplantae; phylum Streptophyta; class Magnoliopsida; order Poales; family Bromeliaceae; genus Ananas; species Ananas comosus. The sequence continues at coordinate 485,100 of NC_033621.1, forward strand.
ATATATATATATATTTGTGAGAGAGATAGTTAACATACTACCAGCTTCGTCTATTTCATTTAAAAATAAATTTAGAATATTTTTGAGAGAGAGATAGGTAACACGCTGCTCACTTTATTTATTTTATTTAGAAATAAATTTAACTAAGAATGTGAATTATTTAGGACCTTAGATACCAACCACTAGACTCTAGGGACGGTCGGTAGATTTCACGGATGTCATGTCGTATATTTTCTAAAATAGTATGTTTGTTGGTAGCTAAGTGGGTGTTTGGTCCAACGCAAAACAGACTAAAAAATTATTTAATGTGTGAAAAATACTTTTCTTCTTATTTGATTTGACAAAAATATATTTTTCTATAGAAGTACTTTTACATATCTAGGAAAAAAAAGTGACGTTTCCGTTCAAGCCGAGTATTTTTTTTCTACCGAACAAAATAAATAAATAAATATATATATTTTCAAATCAAACAAATATTAATAAAAATATTATTTTTTCCTACAACCAAACACTATAAAACGTAAATCTTCTTTTCCACCAAAAACTTTTTCCATGAAAATTTGCGTAAAATCTTTTTTCCACCAATTTCTCTTCTATGAAAAATTATTTCTTATAGTTTTATATTGAACCAAACGAAAACCATGCCGCTTGGATAGAAAAAATCATGGCGAATTCTTGTTGACAGATTACTCGTAAAACTTATGTTCCAATTCACCGCCGTATTGTAATTGATGATTTCAGAACTACACCAAACTTCTCCGAACTTTGAATAGAAAACATGAAAGATTTTCGAAACATTACAAACTGCGAATTCAAACTAAAAGCAAAGCGAGTAATGAACCGGAATTTGTACTCTCATTACCTTTTCACTTGCGGTGCTGCGTCGCCTCTTTCGCTGCTGCGGAGGAAGACGTAAAACAGGCAACATTCGATGAGAGAATTCCATTGACAACGTGTGGGTTCCTGGTTTATGGTTTAAGTCACAGCTCCAGCATCCAGGAGGCTTATTATTGAGAACCAAGCAAGGAGGCTATATAACTCGATTTATAGTAGGAATTTTTTTTTGTATTCATTCATACATACAGAGACCAGATATGATTAAAATGGTATAATATATCATTTTTTGGATAGTTGTGGATTAACTCTAACATATATCGCTTCGATTTTCGATTTCACGGAGAGAGAATATTTGTTTTTTTTTTTTGATGCGGGAAAATAGAGTTTAGTCGTTTGATATTATCGGTCTGTTTTTGTTATCTATAAGATAACTATAATTTAAATTTTTATTTTGCGAATAACAAAAGGATAACATATAAGAAAAGAAGGATAAGTATACCCAAAAATAATAATAATATATTTCGATTTCCACCTCTCAAATTATCAAGTGAAATCGTATATTTGAATCTTAAAGATAATAAAATTTCAAAATCCCACATTCCCACCTAATCTACTCATTAACTCATTCCAGCGTGTCGTCCTTGTAAACCCAGATCTAACCATTTACGGACACTTTATTAGCCCAGATCAAACGGCCCAACCCACGTGATGCCCCCTCGTGGTCGCCCCTGGTACACAGTAGCCAAGGCTCGTTTCAAGCCGCTAGATCTCGATCCAACGATCAGCGGCTAAACCGCTTGGTACAGCTTAAATAGTCTCGTTGGAACCGCTGATTTTTAAATGATATGTATGCATGGACCGTGGTCTACCGTGCACCTGTTTCTAGAAACAAAAGCCCAGAGTAAAAATAAGATTTTCATAAATAAATTGCTGCACATTAATACTATACTTTATAATACAATCTGTAATTAATAATTTTCCAAGTATTTCACGATCACTACTAAATAGATTACTATTTAGCGATTATAAAACCGCATTTAATGATTCCAAATCAAAAATTGAGATATTTAGATTGAATGGTAGCAAAATATGGTCAAGTTCATGAATGACGTGGTGGGCGAGGCCCAGTGGAAGATTTCTGTTTTCCGTGGATCGGTCTAAGTTGGTTTGAGTTTAGTTTAACGCGACCCATTTTGAAATTGAAATCCAGATCGGGCGCCAAAGGGTTTTCGTTTCGCCATCGTCGCCTTTTTAGTGTGCTTCGCTTCTCTCTCTCTCTCTTCAAGAACGAACGAACCCTCCTCTCTCTCTCTCTTTCTCTCTCTCCACTCCCCGCGAGATCGGATCGAGCGAGAGAGGCGAAAGGGGCGAGAGGGGCCTCCGAGGGCGCCTCTCTCTCTCTCTCTCTCTCTCTCTCTCTCGCGTGCGCGCCCTCGCGATCGAATACCCCCTTCGTTGATGCGATTGCGAGGGAGATTTTGGGGGCTTGGGGCGGATTCGGGGGATATCGGTGTAGGGATCATCGGGTCTAGGTAGGTTTTGTTCAATTCGTTCGATTTCATAACATTGCTCTCCAATCTCGGTTCTGGTGCTATTTTAATCCGTTTTTGTCCATTTGTTTCTGTGTTTTTGTAGCGGATCGGGGGATCTCCAATCTTCTTTTTTTTTCCGTAGATTGTAGGTTTTAGTTCGTTCTGTGCTCTAATCCGTTAGGTCGAGCAAAATTTCGGGGTTTTCGTGGAATCATCAATTGAATTTGTCACGGATTCGACGATTCACGATCGTCATTGCTCCTCCTAAATTCCTTAGTGTTTCCTAAGTTACCTGTTTTGTGTTAAATAGTGTTTCTTGGGTTAAATATATGTTTGATTTAGCTGCAATACTGTTATTGGATTTTATTTTTTTTCCCTTTTGAGTAGGGACATTTTCCCGCTCTGTGTATTTTGTCAACATGTTTGGTTGCTTCTAATACGAAACCCTTGCAAAACTCCATGTCGTATAACACTGCACATATAAAATGCGTTGTGTTAGTGATGATGATTATTTTGAAAGAGTAATGGTGAGGAGGGACAGTTTGTCTTCGTCACTTTTAGACTTGGCTAGCCTTTTTTTTTTTTTTTCCTTTTTAGAATTGCTGAATGGTTGCTGCTACAGAGATCTGTTAATTCTGAGCGGCACTCATCTTGTTTTTTTTTTCCATACTTTGAACATCTTTTTACACTTGATTTCCCGAGTTCTGTCCTTCGGTTGAAGTTTGATGCACTGCTTATGATCCTTTTTGGCTTAATTGCTACAACTACTAACTGTGAAATGCTGAAAATTCTGCTGAGAGAAACCTCAATTTGTTTGTTAGCCAGATCTTGGTGTGCATGATAATGTGTTTCTTACTGAGTTAGAGGTTCATGTTTCCTCAAAATATTCATTGATGTGGGGATGTTGGTATCTTCTGGATTATATGTTTTTAATTGTAGTAATTTCAAAAATGGAAATTTTGAGTTCACGAAATCTTCTGATCTTGTTCAAGTTTAACTTTAAGTTAGGCCTGCTATTAAATAATGAAATAACTAAAAAAATTTGGAACATAAAGGTGTTTCTTGCAAATTCTTGAGAAGAGAAGTTGCAAGATTAAGTCTTAAAGGAGACAATAGTGTGCTGGTGGCTTAGGGCCACCATGCAATAATGCTCTTGAGGGGTGCCGATTGAGATACATATGTTGTGCATGTGCCAAAGCTGTAAAGCACCTAAATTTGACGTAAACAGATAACTAGTAAAAATTAAGATAGACTGCTAGATGCTCATGCCTTCATGATCCCATTCATTCAATTTCTTAATTTCGCTCGTTTGACAAAGTGATCTGTTGCAAGTTAGGTCTTAGCTGTATAGACGTATGTTATTGTGTAGCAGGAAACATCAGTTTGAGATTAATACACCTGCTTGTGAGATTTTAACATTTTCTTTTGAGCTTAATATTTTTACTACCATTACATTTCTTAACTATAACCTTGGAACTCATGTATAGGTTCTATGAGCAATTGTTCATCTGAGTGGTCTACGATTGTTCTTCTTTGAGGCCTATCTGGCCATGAAGAAGGAGAATCCAGTGATCCCTGGCTATCATCTGGCTGTTGGACGAATTACCCGAGCTCGAGCTGCTGCCAACCATGCAAATGGTGCTTCTCTTCAGTTGGTACCACCACTTCGTAAGCCAGATCGAAAGCAGACACAGCAAGGAGGTTCAAAGAGGGCAGCTTCAGATGAGAATAGTCAGGCTGCTTTGCTCACTGTAGCTACTAAGAATAAAAAGCGGGCAGTGCTCAATGATGTTACTAATGTCTGCTGTGAGAATTCATATAGACGCTGCATTCCCGTGGCAAAAGCTCAGGTTTTGAGATCTTCCTTCCTTAGTATGCATTTTTTAAGATTTTGCAAATAATGTTATGCATTGGTGTCAAATTTATGAAAATATAATTCTTACATCCTGTGCTTCTGCTCTATTTCGAAAGTGCTGTTTTTCTTGGTATATGGATCTATAATCATTGAAGAATATGATTCATTCTCTTGATGCTTCAGTCCAAGGCCTCCCAACAAGTTAAAGTAGTAGGTACTAGCAAAGGAAAATGTTCCAAGAAGGATTTTAAGTTAGCTGCCCCTATCACTTCTGGAAGCACATTGGTTTGTGATGTCACAAGTAGTAAGAACATTGAGGGAGTTCAGGAAGTAGCAGCGTTGGAGTCAAAGGAACCTGTTACCTTAGTGAAAGTGGAAGAAAACTTCACTGAAAGTGGAAGGGACCTGGAGTGCGTCAAGGACGGGCAGAGCATACATTACACAGATTACGTCAAAGAAACTAACTTCAGAGATGAGCTCCAACTTGCAAATGATTCAAAGGAAGGTTAGGTTCTCAACTCTTTTTTGTTCCTTTTGGTTAATGTGAAATCAGTATTGATCTTTCCAAGAACCAGCCTACTTTGCCAAAACAGTATCATATCTTTAGTGCTATCTAGCATCCATAATTAATGATCCTAATTCTTCAATTTGAATATATAATATAAATCAGTGTTTTGCCTCTGCTTCAAGAGAGAAAACAGGTCCTAGCAATCCTAGTGGTGCATTTCCTTGTTTGTTGTAAATTTTTATGTGAAATGCAATTGGGTTTGCAGCTAAAAGATAGGTTTCTAATGATGCAGGGGATTCAGCTATCATGGGCATTGTAGATATTGATAATGACAAAGCCAATCCTCAAATGTGCAGCCTTTATGCATCGGAGATATATACAAATCTGTGTGCTGCAGAGGTATACATGGTGTATTTTCTCTAGACATCATATTTTCTGGATTCTAACTTCATTGTCATTAATTTTCTAGGAGAGACTAGCAAGTTGAGGCCTTGCTTTGTAACTTGTTTCTTTAGAGTGACATTTTTGATATTTGAGATGTCCTAGTTTTTAGGATTTACCAATATGCATTTTCATAATTTCATATGTATAATACTGCTTAATACATGTATGTCCTCAGCTTGTTAGAAGACCCTGCTCCAATTTTATGGAAGCATTGCAGCGAGATATCACCCAGAGCATGCGGAGTATTCTAATTGATTGGCTTGTGGAGGTGAGGAATTATTTCATAACACACTGTTAAAAGTCTACTAGCACTTTTATCTGATCCCTAGTTTGTTATCTATCTGACGCAAGTGTGAACCTTCTTAGTATTGAATTAGCTCTTGTTGTTGCCTTTTATTTTGTACTCCAATTATCTCTTTGCTCCATTAACTCCCTGTGCTGGTAGTAATAGTTACTACTGCTTTTGAAAATATTTAAACTTGGGAAGAAAGCATAGAAACTGTAGCTGATGCAATTTTGCATGCTTTGCTATTTAGAAAAGGGTATACATTTGCTTTTGATTTCATAATGTAGATATTTGTTTGCTAGGCCCTGAAAACTTGCAATAAACTATCTTTCTTCTCCTGTGATTCACATTGTAATCTTGTCTCTCTTTTTCAGGTTTCGGAGGAATATAAACTTGTTCCAGATACACTCTATCTTACAGTTTACATCATTGACCGGTTTCTCTCTCAAAATTATATCGAAAGGCAGAGGTTGCAGCTTCTTGGCATTACTTGCATGCTAATTGCCTCGTATGTTTCTCCTCCAAGTATAGTTGCTTAGAATTTTGGCTCTTACTAATTTTGGTTTATTTAATTTAACAAGTATCCTTGGAATCCTGCAAGTCACGAAGGTTCAAAACTTCAAATATATAATGGGACATTTCAGAACGCAATTTTAATCCCTTTTGGGTCTTCTTTGGGGAATGACTTGGATGATGCTTATAACAACACTCCATGTCTCACGTGTTTTGTATGCAGAAAATATGAAGAGATCTGTGCTCCTCGTGTGGAAGAGTTTTGCTTTATCACTGACAATACATATAGTAAAGCTGAGGTACTTCGTCCTTTCATAGAGAAAGATATTGCTAGAAATTCAAGCACCAATAGCAATCATAACTTCTTAACAAACAGGTGCTGAAGATGGAGACTCAGGTGCTCAGATATCTAGGTTATCATCTTTCAGTACCCACCATAAAAACATTTCTCAGGTTTGTTTTTCTTTGAACTCATTAGCAATTAGTTGTGTTTTTGTTTTCATATACTCTTCATATACATTATCTATGACTTCTGATTCAGGAGATTTCTTCGAGCAGCACAAGCTTCGTACAAGGTATGATCGAATTTAGCAGCAGGATTACTAATTAAGGTCTTGTTTGGTGGCAATTTTCTTTGTTTACTCCAACTGAGCTTGTAAGCTTGCTGACAATGACAAGAATACTGAAAGTCCATCAATTGACACATTAGTTAAATAAGATTTGAGATTCTGAAAAAGAAAAACTAGGCAGCACCAAACAAGGCTGAGTGGGTTCCTTCTTATTTATTTATATCGATTCAAATTGGCAAGTCCATTTTCTTTCAGGCGTCTTCTCTATCTTTGGGATACTTGGCAAACTATCTAGCAGAGCTGACTCTGATTGAATATAGTTTCCTCAAGTTTCTTCCTTCAGCAGTTGCAGCATCTGCCATCTTTCTTGCTCGGTGGACGCTGGATCAATCCGACCATCCATGGGTATGTCTGGATACTAGTTTTCTCCTTTTTTCTCCCTTTTTTCTTTTTATCCCTTCTGTTCTATGGACATATCTAAGCCTACCAAGAACTTGCAGTAGTAAGAGCCGTTGCATGATATTTTATTGTTTTTGCTGTAACATTTTCTATATGTATGCAGAATCGAACACTGGAGCATTATACCTCTTACAGGAATATGGATCTTAAAGCGACAGTTCTTGCTTTGCATGAGTTGCAGCTGAACTCCAAAAACTGCCCCCTCAATTCTATACGCGAGAAATATAGGCAACAAAAGGTATGCTTTCGTATTTGTTGATCTTTTTTTTTTTTTCCTTTTTCGGAAGATAAAATGCTCCTGAGTTATTTCAGTCTGAATTTGGTAAATAAGCTTGGCAACTTGATTATCCTGTACAGTTTGTTGCACTTGCTTCTGTTACAAACCCCTTGTGTATTTATGTCTTGAATATCTACAATTTCTTATGTTTTGGTATCCTTCGAGGATCTGTAATATTTTTTTTCCTTGTATTTACTTTGCTGAATTATTTGTAGCAAATTGATGATTACAATCGCCAATATATCTATTAAGGCCAAATTATGCCAGCCCACAAGTTTCTGTTGCATGTCTTCTATCTGACAGAGTAATGGTCTTTTGCAGTTCGAGTCTGTGGCAACATTAACATCTCCGAAGCTGCTACCATCTCTCTTCTGCTAACAAATGGGGTTTTCTTTCCATCCTCCAATTTGGCTGCCCACATCTGGTGATTGGCCGTACATTGTACTCACTTCTTTCTTTCTACATTTCCAGCATAAATTGCTACTCCACTGTTTATCTGTGTCGCTGTTTCCTTCTCCCTTTAATCATCATTTATCAGTTTGTGTGCGCGCGCGCGGGGTATATGCCTTTCTTCTTCCTTTTTTTTTTCCTCGTTAAATTGTGGCTCTGTTATTTACAAGCCTTTCTTCTGTAACGTAAGCTTTTTATGAGAGAGATGTGATTGGCTAACCCTTTGTTTCGAGCTTTGATTGTCGGATGTAAAGCGATTGTCTGTACGCCTATTGATATTTGTATCTGTAAGATCAAAATTTGTAACTATGGAACACAGATTTTTTTTCCTCATCATTGGAGAAGTCTCTACCACTATTCTCTCTTTCTAATTATATACATATATGTAAGTATGTTTTCTCTCTGCATGCATTTGTGTAAGAACCAAATTGGATGAACTTCTTTTGTTTTTGTTTTTGGCAGGGCAATTTAGATGTCACGTTTGAGTATTATCCAAATTCTTTATTATATAGATAGGAGTATGTAATATGTTGGAAGGCAAATACTCTTGTTGAGACTAATCCTTTTTGCTGCTCATCCTATCAGATCAATCTCTTCCCTTGTTGGAATGATTCGAGAATTGGCTTTAGGCTTCTTAAAAAATCCAATCCATATGCTGTGTCATAGAATTGAAAACGAACCGAGTACAAATAAACCAGTTCAATATTTTCACTTAGCACGGTATGAGAGTCCGATTTCGGCTCCCTTCTTAGTAAGTTACCCAATCCATATATAGGTCTTATAATCCAAAACGAATGAGTACAAACAAATTTAGTTCCCTGTCAAGCTAATCAAGAGCCAATCCTTCTACCAATAACACAAATTATACAAAGGAACAACAAACGTTATGTATCCTCCTCATGAGGCCGCGGTAGTGGTGGCGGCGGTGGCGATGGTCTCGACCTTGGGGACGTGGACAGGGAACTGGTCGATCTCGTCGATCCAAGGGTTGCAGCCCTTGAGCTTGGCGGGGTCGATTGTGCGCAGGGCCTTCCAGACGGCGCTGTTGCACTTGAAGCCGGAGCCGAAGGCGATCTGCCAGGTGCGGTGGCCGCGGCGGATGCGGCCCTTGGCCTCGGTGTAGGCGAGCTCGTACCAGAGGGAGCTGCTGGAGGTGTTGCCCCAGCGGTAGAGGGTCATGCGGGATGGCTCCATGTGCCACTCGCTCAGCTCCAGGTTCTTCTCCAGCTCGTCCAGCACCGCCCTCCCGCCGGCGTGGATGCAGAAATGCTCGAACGCCATCTTAAAATCCGGTATGTACGGCTTCACCTGTGCACGTATATATATATATATAACATGCATGATGTGCATATCTTTCGATCGATATCATTGCGATTGAGAAGTGCTCAGTCTGCAATCTTTTTCAGATATATTGAAGGATCGATTATTACAACATATATGTATACACATACCTTGTTCATCTTGAAGACTTTTTTGGCGACGAGGGTGACGAGGAAGAGGAGCTGCTCGGAGAGGGGGAGGACGAGGGGTCCGAGGGTGGTGATGTTGGTCTTCAGAGCCTCTCCCGCGACGGCCATGAGGTCCTTGGAGAGGGCGACGCCGATGCGGCCCGTGTTGTCCTCCTCCTGGAACACGCAGCCGTAGGAGCGGTCGTCTGCGCCGCGGTGAGTGCGCACGGTGTGGACGAGCTGGTACTTGGAGCGGCAGCGGTCGGAGCGGCGGTTGGTGAGGAGGATGGCGGCGCCGCCCATGCGGAAGAGGCAGTTGGACACCAGCATCGAGCGGTTGTTGCCGAAGTACCAGTTGAGCGTTATGTTCTCCATGCTCACCACCAACGCGTACGTGTTCCTGTGCACCTGTTTGTTCCATGCATTTCATGCAACACAAACGCAATTAGTTTATAATTCGATCTCTAGTTTATTCATAACTACGGGCACACGTACGTCCACCGATGAGAATTAAAGCCTTGCATGGTTTCGTAATACGTTGCTAAAATCTTACCAAGCTGCTATGAAATAATGATCGGATCGTCCATTAAACTATCAAAATAAAGACGTTTATGCCACGAATTTACAAAGTAGACCTACTTCAAATTAGGTTTGCCGTGTGGGCAATAATATTTACAAGTTAAATGCTTTACACAATTTCTACGCATTAGAAAAACAGCCCCAAATTCAAATTAGCTTTGGTGCTCGCCATAATATTTACAAGTTGGATGCTTCACAGCCCCGTGCATAGAAAATTTCTACGCGCGAGAAAAATAGTTCGTGATCTAACTGATCTGCTAGTTTTGATTTGGTCACCCACTATAATAGAAATAATCTTTACTTTTCGGATAAATTGATATGTCAGTGAATATGAGTAAGTATGCGGAAAATTCTTAGATACTCTATTATAAAAAACTTGTTCCCAGCCTATCGTACCAGTAAGACAACTATTATCTGTACCAGAACAGCTAGGGAAAAAAAATATATATTTCTTTTATTGGTTGAAAAAAATTGTGTGATGATTCAAAACGAATAAAGAAATATGCTTTGGAATTATTATATTTAACACATGTGCGGTTCACAGATGAGGTGAACCAGGTTCAGGCTATAAATTCTTGTGCCAACTAATAGCCACCTATATATATAAATATATAGATATTGAGAATTAATTGATTAAATAAATAAACATACCTACCTGATGGGGTTACTATTTATTATATGCATTCATTCATTGGGCAGTGGGAGTTAATATTTTGAGTGGAAGAGTACTATTTGCTCAACCGCTCTTGCTACGCTGCTTTGCCTCACCCTTTGTGTGGCTGTCACTCTCCCCATTTTGAGGAACATAAATTGTGAGAGACCCTACCTCCTCCTGCTTCTCACAGCTGTCAAATTCATGGACCGCATAATTTTTTTTTACTAATATAGTAATTCGTACGATGCGATAGATAATTAATTTTAAAAAAAGTGATGATAAGTAAAGAAAAAATAACAATAGAAAATGCGACGATAAGGAGTGAAATTTATCTTGTCGATAAAGGAATGTAACAGTCGAAAAAAATGAAAGAGAAACAGTTCGGCTTAATGCAGAGTTATGACCCGATTCGATTCAAGCAAAAAAAGAAAAAAAATTTGTTTGAACCAAACAAAAAAAGAAAAAAATATATGGAGGACTTGAGCCGGTTCAGGAGAGAGCCCACACTCAATAATAATTTGTTCCGTTCAAGTAAAGAAAGAAAAGAATCCGGTTCGGCTTAAGCAAAAATAAAAATATATAGAGGATTTGAAACGGTTCGGAATGGAGCCCAGACCTACCAATAAAGAGAATATTACCATGTGGTAAATTTAAGAAAAATAATATATAGATATAGAAGATATAGATATTAAGAAAAACAATAGATTGTACCTAACGTAATTAGTTAAAAATTTAATGAGTACTATTCGAAACCTAAGTACTTTACATTTCTAGCGGATTTTATTTTTTTAAAAAATAAACAGAGCAGTAAGCTGTTATCTTTTCTCTCAAAAATATTATATATAGATTCTATAATAAAGTATTCATCTTACATCCCTATATTTAAGAGTTTAAAATTATTCTTTAATTTTTAGTTTTAAAAATAAAAAAATTAATAAAATCATTATGTCAATATGGTTTTTTATTGTCCAATGCATAAATCTATACCGATTCTATAGTTGCGGAGACAACAATGCTATACTACGTAATGAAGGGTACTCTACGTTTTTGTCGGTGCCAACTTTTTTTTTACACTTTGAGAAACTATAGAAAGGAAAAAAGAAAAAAAAGGAAATGAGTAAAAAAAAAACAATAAAATCATAGTTTTGTCATGAAAATTATGCATCGACCGATTCAACTGGCCTCTACATGAGCCCATCTTGCTTTGCATTTATGTCTTTATTAGAATATATGTCAAATAGGTCTGCTTCCCTCCGTTTCTAAAATAAATTCTCTATTTGAAAACATGGAAATAAGGCATTTGACAAGTTTTTTGTGCTAGCTTTTTTTCAGATATTTATATAGCACGAGCTCAAAATGAAGGATAAAAATTTAATGGACATTGTGCCCAAACAATTTTATTTAGCTACCGTTTGGTTCAGAGTTAAGAAAAAATTAATTATTTCAGGAATATGATTAAGTTGAGGATTAAATGGGATTAAAGTATTTTTTTGTTTGGTTGGAGGTTGGAGTTAGTCCAGAATAGTAAAAAATAGTATTTGATTGAAATAGATGGGATAAGAAGGATAGTGGATAAAATAATATTTTATTTAATTAGAGTAGTGGGGTGGGATGGGGTTAGGAGAGGTTAACTAACCCCACCCCATATGGGCTATTTCGGAATAGCCCATTTGGGATGGGGTTTGCTAACTCCACCTTTTTTTGTTGTTGTTTGGGAATAAATGGGGGTTAAGGGGTTAAGAGATTGCTGGGATGGGCATCGTATGGTGAGCGGCGCTCATTCGAACAGTTGCTGTGTTAAAATGACATAAAGATTATTTCAACTAGCATCAAAACCTAGCATCAACTATTTTTTGCTGAGCGGCTCACACGGCGCCCATCCAAGCAATTCCCAAACAAAATTTGCCCATGCCCGTAAACTTTTTGTCCAAAAATGACATCTCTTCGGTAAAAGGCCGCAATAATTAAGAGCTTTTGTTTTATTCAAAATAAGCTACTGGTAATTCTTTAAATAACTCTTTTTAGATAATAATGCTTTTTTCAAAAATTTTGATGGGTAGAATAGGTTCAAATTAAGCTTTTCTTTAAGTAAGCGTTTGGTTTCTTATTTTTTCGAAAGAAAACTTTTTTATAATTTTATTTTTTGAATTAGAAAAGAAAAAATTAAAGCAAGTCTTTTTCATATATGAAATTTGAAGAAAAATTTTCACCCTCCGAAAATTTTTTTTTTAGGGCTGAATGGATGAAAGGATGGAAATGTTGTAGGGCTAAAATATATAATTGCCCACTTGGGTTAGACGGTGATAGATAGAATAGTATGTAATTCAAAAACTACTAATAGTCAAGGGGTAGATCTAAGCACCAATCCAGCAGTGTTTTTAAATGTATTATAACTCCTCTCTCTCTCTCTCTTTATATATATACTACATTATTAATAGTATCAAGTCATTTATGCTATTAGGTTTTTTCTTTTGGATGAAAGGATGTGCGAGTATGAAAATAATGGTCCTTTGTGATTAAGTGGGTGGTTGGTTGAATAATATAATTTAACGATTGAAAATGATAAAGAAAATAGATCTAGTAGTAAAAATTTTAATAGTACTAAGCGTTCGGTATTATGCACAGCATAGTACAGCATTCGGATATTTTTTTTTTTTTTTTGAGAAAAGATAGCATGTTACCGCTTCATTCATAAAGAAGGTGAATTAAGAAACAGGCTGAGGCAGCTGGGCCTCAGAGAGCATTGGGACATTTTATATATTATATATTGTATAACTAACAAATTAAAGTAGCAGTAGTGTACGTATACCAACCTGGAGGAGTTGCTTGGCGAGGTCGATGGAGATGAGGCCAGCACTGCACCCCATGCCCCCCAGGTTGTAGCTGACTACGTTCCCCCTCAGCTTGTAGTGATTCACCACCATTGCGGAGAGCGACGGCGTCGGGTTAAACAGTTCACGACGAGGACGCCGATGTCCTTCGCCTTCACCCCCGTCTTCGCGAGCAGCTGGTCTACGGCCCCGAACATCACCATCTCCGCCTCCTTCCTCGCCTCCGCCATGCAGGGGTTCGGCGGCACGTTCAGCACCGCCTCCGGGAAGTACGTCGACTGCCCCAGCCCCGACCGCTCCAGTATCTTCTTCTGGAAAGCCAAATTCTCCTCCGTGAACGTCCCCGCCAACGCCGACCGCTCCATGAAGATCTCCCGCGTCACCTTCCGCGCCTCCGCCGGCTTGTAGCACGCGAACTCCAGCAGGTACACGGCCCGCGGCCGCGTCATGAAGTAGACGGTCGTCAGCACCACCATCAGCGCCGAGCAGCCCACCACCGCCGCGAGGTTGAGCTGCAGCTGCCCCCAGATCCGGCCCAGGTCGTCGGCGCCGAGGCCGGCGACGCGGGACGAGGACGCCGCCACGAGGGGGACGAGGAGGAGGTACATGGCGTTGGAGATCAGGTAGTGGTACCCGAGCTTCACGTACTTCAGCTTCACCGACTGCGCGAAATTCGTCGGAAGCTTATTGCGCGGCGTTTCGTCGGTGCCGTTCTCGGAGGAAGTCGGTCTCTTTTCCGACATGTTGTGTGCGCGCGTGTGCGCACTTTTCTTACTCTTTCAGCTAAGAATACGTACGTGATCTCGAATTCAGAAGATCGATCGATCGAAATATATATATTACTAATTAATTGTGGTGTGGAGATTGAAATCGAGGAGAAATAGTTGTTAATCGATCTGGGGGATCTGGGGGGTGTTGTAGGGGGGTTACAGAGTGTATATATATTTATATATAAAAAGAGGAGGAGAGGTGAAGAAAGGGGGAGGATGCAACCACCCCCAGCCAACTCTTTTTATTGAAGAAAGTCGGCAGCAAGAAGGCATTGAATTTTGCCAGCCGGAGAAGCAGCCGGGTTGTGGCACCTTCCGCCTTACGTGCCCTTTTAATTTTCTACTCTTCCCTGTTGCGGGACCATTACTATGTGAAATTCCAAAATTACCCCTCTGTATATAGCTAAATTACGTCCACGTTTTGTTTTGTTTTGTTTTGTTTTTGTTTTGTTTTTTGTTTGGTGGGGACCTTGGATGTTTACCGTGTATATATATATATATATATATATATATATATATATATATATATATATAGATGGACTGGATTTATTGTATATGTACGTGCGGATGTACGTTGATGCACACAGTTTTCTGCATATTTATTAAGGATTTAAGCATGAGGTTCACAAGCATATGTAACTTTTTTGCTTCTTAATTAAATTGTGGATTAATCATTAGAATATAATTTTACCTTCTATGGATATTACATGACTTATGTATGGCTTGTCAACAAGAAAAAAAAGAAAAGAAAAATAGTGGCCTTACTTTATAAAAGCTCGCAGATGTACTTATGTAATCTAATATGCTTGAATAATTGATATGCTTAATTTCAAAAACAAATGAGTGGAGAATATTTTAGACTGAAGAAATAATTGGTTTTTCCGTAGAGTCATTGAAGCTCACTGGCCCATGGATTTTGTAAACCTCGCACTTTGATGGTTACTTCTCAATATTTAAATTTTATTTCTATTTGCTTCGGTAGGTTAGCATAATGTACTATTCCTTGAAGTGCCTTTAATTTGATTGGGAGCTTGAACTAATTATATGGACACGTTATTTATGATTGCTAAAATTGAGTTTGACACAATTTACTATCTTGTTTGATCTGACAAGCAATGAGAAGTAAGATGCAACTACTTGCTGACTTGTAAATGAATAACATTAGATTTTGATGTGACAACAAGTTCAAATAATTAAGCTCCTTGTTTTGTTTTGTTTTAATTTAGCCGAAATATTTAATATTGAATGTGGAACAAAAACATCGCTCTAATTATAAAAAACGCTACACTATTTATACACATTTAGACCAGTATTTTCGTATCTTACACTTCATTCATATAAGGACTCTTTCTTTTTATTTATTTTATTTTTTTACTAATTTTTTTTTAAAAATGTGAATTTTAGAATATATGGAGTGTTAGATATATATTTATATAGAGAGAGATAGTTTGTCTACTATATTTTATGAATATAGACCTTTTTGTACTCATAAATTTTTTTTTTGAAAAAATGTACTTATAAATTTTTGACTATTAGATTTACTTCTTTGGTCATTTTCACGCTTAAATCATGCCATTCAACCAACCATCCACTTAACTCTAAGGGACCACTATCATCCTAGCCGCACATCTCTTCATTCAATAGTCGAAAATTTATGAGTACAAAAAAGTCTATACTTATAAGAGTATATACAGTAGCTCTGGTATATATATATAGAGAGAGAGAGAGAGAGAGAGAGTCCGACTGAGATGTTCCTAATAGTACAACATTTAGTGCTATCAACTTTTCTATTGTTAGATTTACCTTTTTGATTATTTCAATCTGCTAAATTATACTATCCAACCAACCATCCACTCAATCCGATGGGACTACTATCAACTTAACCGCACATCTTTTCATCCAATGACTAAAAAGCCTAATAGCACGAATAACTTGGTGTTATTAGAAGTATATATATTCCAGTCTAATTATATATATATAATTGAGCTCCTATATTTCTAAAAGTATCAAGTTATTGATGCTTATAGATTTTCGGCCCTTGGATTAAGGGCTATTTGGTTAAGACGATAATAATCTCTTATGGTTGGGTGGGTGGTTAGTTTAATAATATGCGAGTAGGCACCAACTAAGCACTAGGCAATTATAAATGTTCATCATATCCAAAACCGTAAGTGGTTGTAACTGTAATTTCGATGGCAAGTGAGGGGTAATTTGGAGAAATCGCATGAAAGTCAATGAGACAGTATTGCCAGCATGTAGCTGGACCTAATGGAGCAAATAAAGACCTGGATCATGAATACTCATCACATGCATTTATAGGTTTGACCCAAATCCAAACCCCCACCAGTGCCATTTACTCTCAATAGTGGCACTAGCACAACTTCTCCCCTCTCTCTCTCTCTCTCTCTCTCTAAACTGTTCACTACACCGTGTGCACCTACATTCATATATGCACCACCATATATTATCTCTTGATTGTATCTCGTACTTTTAATCAAGCCGTATATAATAATAATCATTAACTGAAACTATGAAAAAAAAGAAAAAATCCAATCACAACCCAAACTTTACGGTAGTGTTCGATAATAAAATAATTATCTCGAGCATAAAAATAAGTATTTCTAGTAGGAATGACCAACCGAGATACTGTATTCATGAGAATAATATATTACCAGCACTTTTTTATAAAATTCTATACAGAAATTCTTCATGAAATCAGTTCACGATATAATTTTGTGACCAAAAAACACCACCCCGCCATGGGCTTAATTGCATTAAAATTTTGGAAAATAAAATAATTTTTTTTTTCTGTAATGATATGCTACTCAATCAATAGCGCGAAGTAAATTAGAAAATAAAAAAAACGAAGGACAGATACATGAGAGGTACGCCGATGTTCACATGCAACTGGTTCATGCAATAACTTTCTTTTTTCTTCCTAGAGACATCTCTCTCTCTCTCTCTCTCTCTCTCTCTTTTGGTTGGGGAAGTTGGAGGTTGCTAGGAATTGTGTTGCGTATGACATATAACTGTGAAAGTTAATTACATTATATTATCACTTTCAGAAACATAATTGTAACATATTATCCACAATTCCCATCTTAAAAGGTTTGGTTGAGTTGTTGCTTTCTCTGACAATTTCTTGTGCTCCTTTCTCTTTTATCATGTTTAAAATTCACACCATGGAGAAAAAAAAACAAATTTAAAAAACAAAATGATGGAATTTATGCGAAAAGATTTGCCACATTTTTCGTATTTAATATTTTGGAAATTATTTATTAGTTGGATTTAATTAAAGTGGTACATATAATTGTGTTAGTTTTTAGTCCGAATCAATAATAATGTTTTTAATAATTTACCGATCGTTTATATAGTAAGTGGCAAAGCATTTAATGGTTGGTACCTGAGAATCTGAGATTTCAAGTTCGAATCTTAATTAATTCGCATTTCCAACTAAATTTAATTTTAAATAAAATAAATCAAGCGGGTATCTCTCAAAAATAATATTTTCAATGGTTTTACTTATGAAGAAGTTGCAGGGCTCATAATTCGGGAAGTGACCCACTTCGACTTCAAAGTTCAAATTGAGATGAAACTAGAATGTCCTCTTTTTTTTTTTTTTTTTTTTAAGGTTAACACTGAGAGGTAATCATTGAAAAGTAGAGTTTAATTATATCATGATATAGTTAAAGAAATAAAATAAGCACATTCTCAAACTAGAAAAACAGATAAAACTATCTCAAAACTAAATAAAAAGGAAAAATAAGGATGGTGGTCAACAACCTAATAAAAGGAAAAAATGGAAGATAGTAGGTCCTCCAACTTAAGTATTGACTAATACATAAATTTGACTCTTACACTTTATAACCTATTAAAAAATATATATATATGGAGAAGATTATGGACAAAAATAATGACTTAGATTTCGCTCTCGTTTCAACTCCCAACTGTAAACTATATTGGAACGACTCTATCTCTAAATCTACTAACATGCAGTTCTAATAGTAATCATAAAATTTATAGCATCTAATATAAAAATGAAGAAGACAAAGTTTTAAATAACGAAAGGAAGAAGCAGGGGCGGAGTCATCAAAGGGCCTACAGTGGCCATGGCCCCTCCTAAATTTTTTAAAATTATATAAAAATTTTTTATAATAAAAATTAAAATATTATAAATTTTAATTTTAGGAGGCCAAATTAATTTTTTTAATAAAATTTGTGTCTCAATTTTTTTTCTAATTTTTGGTCATTTCTCTTCAACTCTTATAGTTTTGTTCATCTTTGAACATATTGTCATTATTATTATCAGTAATAACTGATTAGTGAATCTGACAAATTTTTTTTTCTTACTATCCGAGGTCAAATTTTTTTTCTATAAAATCTAAATCTTGACCTTCTCGAATCTTAATTTCTGACTTCGTCCCTGGAAGAAGCAAGAAGCTGGCGAAGAAACTAGATGAATGCAATGAAGATATTCGAAAAGATACATTAAGTGTATTAAACAATAAAGTAATAGAGAAAGGAAAAAAATAAAAATTCAAATCCGTTGGTTGGAATTTGGCCAGAGATCCGACCGAAGTTCAGCCAAAAACGAGAGAAATTGGAACATCAGATATGAAAAGTAGCATAATAGCTAGTGGTTTTGTTTGGAATCTAAATGTAAGATCATGAACCCAGAATCCCGATTGCTGCAATTTGGTCCTAAAAGGAGAAATTGAGTTTAATTTTATCCCAATCACAATTAAATAACATAACATAGTTAAAATTGGATCGATCCAAATAACTTGCTTCAACAGTTAATTGGGAAGATCACATGATAAAAGAATACAACTATCTTTCACTATTTAAATATTTACTCTATCAAGTATTGATGATTTTTTTAAAAAAATTAAACCACGGCAAAAATTTTAAAATTTTAGAAAGATAAAAGATTTAGGACTAAACTGCAGTTATTACGTTACCAAATTCGCTAACTTCGAAGCTCGACGGAAAACCCTACCTTTTTCTTCCTCCTCCGATCCGGGAGAAAACCCTAGATATGGACGGCCACGTCTCCGCCCCCGTGCGCTCCCGGAGCTCCCAATCCCCCTCCCCCTCCCACTCCGCCTCGGCCTCAGTCTCCGCTTCGAGCTCCGCCCACCACAAGCGCAAGTTCCCCGGCGCCTCCGCGCCTCCGCAGCCCCCCGCCGCCCCCTTCGCCCTCTCCGACCCCGGCGCCATCGCCTCCAACGACGACCTCGACAGCGTCAGCGCCCGCGAGGAGGACGATGACTCGGAGGAGGAGGAGGAGGAGGACGACGACGACGACGAAGAGGAGGAGGACGAAGACGAGGACAACGACTCCATGAGAGACTTCACCGCCGCGCGCCTCGAGGGCGGCGGCGGCGGCGGCGGCGGCTCCGGCAATCCGAGGAGCTCCAAGCCGCCAAAGCCCGAGACGAATTCGTCGGTGAAGATTGAGAATTCGGGTGGCGGAGCAGCGGAGGTCGGCGCAAAGGACGAGCGCGGGACCGGGGGATCGTCCGGGCAGCAAACCGCTGCGCCTGGCGTGAGCTTGATGCCGGGGATCATGGTGAAGGAGGATGCGGCGAAGGGGATATTCACAGAGAACATACAGACCAGTGGGGCTTATAGTGCAAGAGAAGAAGGGCTGAAGAGAGAGGTAAAGAGTTCTTAATTTTTTTTAAATTTTTTTTCTGTTCTGGAGGGTAATGCAACAATTATGCACATAAATATGTAAATCTCTTACTTCGTCTTGTGTAATAACTTTAATTTTGTTTTACTGCACTGCATTTGAGTATTCGCGGCACGTAAATTATGTACTTATGATATTACAGTTCAATTTATGAAGAATATTAAGATGAGCCCTATTCGACTTACATGACAATGCAAGTTACTATTTATGCTTGTAATCTCGTAGGAAGATGCAGGAAGACTCAAATTTTTGTGCTATTCAAATGATGGAGTCGACGAACACATGATTTGGTTTGCATTTTTAGTTCATTCCCTTCCATTTGTGAGACATTTACGATGGGAATTGTTGTTTGTGATCAAAACTTCATTTCTAAACTTCTCAGGTTGATTGGATTGAAGAATATATTTGGTCGGCAACTCCCCAATATGCCCAAAGAGTACATTGTTCGCCTTGTTATGGATAGGTAGAACAGCTCTTTTCCCTTCTTGCCACTGTTTTATGAAATGTGCATGAATTTATATGTTCTTGTGCCGGTTATGAGTTTTGTTGCATGTTCTGCCCCTTGTACGTGTCAGTAATATGACTGTTACCTTTAAAATATTGCAGAAGCCATAAGTCCATGATGGTTATTAGACATAACCAAGTTGTCGGAGGCATTACATACCGTCCTTATTATAGGTATGCTGGTAATTTATCATTGTTTTATCGTTTAATAGTTTTTAATGGACATATATTGCCGTCTTATTTAAGGTATTCTGGTAATATCGTTGTTTATCTATAAATGGTTTGTATGTAAATAATGGTGCTTTCAGATGGACCTCTGTTTATAGGAGCCATTTACTGTTTTTTTTTTCAATATTGCAGCATATTTGTAAAGGGTACCTTTACCCTCCATAGTCATCCTGCTTGTACCTAACTTATAATTGTAGGAATGGTTTAAATGGTAGTGATTTCAGTTTCTTTTGGGCCATGTTCGTCCATGCTTTTTCCATAGCATGTTTATCAGTCAGTCTTACGTTTGGTTAATATGGACCTTTGTTGATCTTTCCTTACCTGGAACTCTTTACTCAACCTTAGCAGGCTAGCTGAAAATCTTTGTTTCATAACCCATTAAATAAAAAAAGATTTGCTATATATCCTATATTCTGTAAATAGCTATTTTCTTAGTTGTCTTCAATGTTGACATGAAAACTGTGTGCTTAAGTTTCAACTGTAGTCATGATGTTACATCATTTTTCTTTTCTATGTACCCCTTATCCGCCATAAGTTATTGTATTCATGATATCTTTTTTTCTTTTTTTTTTTTCCCTTTTCATTTTTAGTCAGAAGTTCGGAGAGATAGCATTTTGTGCTATTACAGCGGATGAGCAAGTTAAAGGTTATGGTACAAGGCTAATGAATCACTTAAAACAACATGCTCGTGATGTTGATGGGCTTACTCATTTTCTAACATATGCGGATAACAATGCAGTTGGTTATTTTGTAAAGCAGGTTCAGTTGTCTGTCTTTTATCCCCTTGCCGCAGCATTCTACATTATTAATTATTTGAAAGTTTCCGTTTTAACAAATTTTTAAATCATGCTGGTTTTACTTGTCATTTTACTTCTAGATCCTGAAATTCTAATCTCTTCATAATTTTGCTGGAGATAAATTTTAATGGAGACGATATGCACTGGTGAGCTTGTGTTTTTAGTATTTTGCGGCAAACTTTTCAATTACCATTCGAACTTGAAGACTTCTAATTTTTCTCTTCTTCTCCTCTCTCCTTCTCTCTCTCTCTCTCTCTCTCTCTCTCTCTCTCTCTCAATAATCCTGCTTCTATGGTGAAGACTGCTAGCTTCTTTTATAAGTCCTTTGTCGTATCATTTCCGTTCAACTTCATAGCATTCATGAAGAATGCTTTGGCATGCAGTTAATCTTAAGTTAATTATATTTACTTAATTACTCCATTTAATTATGGACAGAGTGAATGTATGTCATCTGTCATTCTGTTAGCTTAACTATATAACATGCTTAAATTGTAGGGCTTCACAAAGGAGATTACAATGGACAAGGAAAGATGGCAAGGGTATGCATATCATTTGTCATCCTATCTACTTTCTGTTCCTTTAAGTTGTTATTTGTCTGTGTCACTAGTTGAAATTTGTATGTTATACTTTTCTCATGAAATTTTTGTCGGTTGTACATACCGATTATGCGGGAATGCAACCAAATGCAGTATGATTCTGCACAAGTATTCTTATTAATAATTTGCTTTATGCCACTTCACCATTCTGGTCATATTACAATATGCTAGTTGTCTTGCCTACCATTCTCTTTTATGTAATGCAGATATATTAAAGACTATGATGGGGGGATATTGATGGAGTGTAAAATCAATCTGAAACTTCCATACACTGATCTGGCAACAATGATTCGTCGACAAAGGCAGGTACAAATGTCAGGCATAGGTTTCATGGAGTAATATTGTGATATTTTGTATGTTAAATTCTTTCCAGACGTATAGTTTAATGAAATACGTGTTTTGTTGGTGCATTTTATATGTGTAGGGAAGTGTTTTTATAATCTCAAGTTCTTGACTATGTAGGCAATTGACGAGAAGATTAGAGAACTCTCCAACTGCCACATTGTCTATCCAGGAATTGACTTTCAAAAGGTTCTATATAGTCCTTTACGGTTAACTCGCAGAATTTTGTTCTCATTCACTTGGGCACCTCTTCTTCGAGTGATAGCTTTGCCATTTCTCTGCAAAATTTATTGATCTCAGTATATATTCTCGTGTTAAAACATAAGATAAGCAGAAGTTTAGGATGGATTATCATATCGTAAGAGCCTTACCTTGCATCCAAATCTGAGAACATTTGGCTAGGTAAGGTGTCTATCCTGACTAGATCTAATTACAAATGAACATGTATGCCTTTGGTTTGGAATTTGGGAAATAAATACTAGTCAACGTTCACAAAATAGGCTGGTTTCAAATATCAAGTGATGTTTCTATAACAATTGAGTGATCTGTCTCTTCTTTTGGTTTTTCTTCAAAAGATGGATTGGATAAAAATGGTCTGATGAATATATTTTCTCGTCTAGAAAGAAGCTGGAATTCCAAGGAAAGCCATAAAAGTTGAGGAGATTCCTGGTCTTCGTAAGTGAAACCAATTTTAATTTTTGCCCATTTCAGTCAAGAAAAATAAAGTTTTTTCAATTATTTTCTTTTATTTTTAATAACTTAACTGAGATTTCCTGTTTCTTGATGACTTGCATTTACAATGCATAAAACAGTATACCTGTAACTCGTACACTATGATTGTGCACCACCAGTAGTATAACCAGTAATCTTAATTCCCTTCAGGATTTTGTAGCTGTACTAACAATGTAATTAATTAATTGTGCTTTACTGATAATGCAAGACTAGCAGCAGAACGCAGAGTGAACTAACTTTTTGCTGTCAACTGCTACTTCTGTTGGCCCTTAATGAGGAACAGAAACAGCTATGCTTGTTGGTTGTACTTCCTTTTTTTCTTTTTACCCTGTGGACAGCAATTGCTTTTTTCTACTCAATGTAAGCACAGTACTGAAGCTATTATGCTGTGAAACAGGGAGAAGGCTGAAGAAGGTTAAATTGCTAAATCTATTATGCAATTAAAACAGGGGCTAGAGGGAAGATTAAAATTTTGAACATCTAGCAGACTCTTATTAGGTGAAATTCTGTTAGATTCTAATAGTATGTTAAATCCTTGCTATACACCACTACCTTTAAAGTCTGTGCTATTATGTTAAAGAAGCCATATTCTTCCCTACAAAGAATTTTTTTAACAATTATACCACTTTTGCATCTATTGGTTCCAACTCTAGAACATTTAATAGTCTTTCATTTGTTGGTGGACGATTTTGATTTGTGGTGATATTGCAATACAGGAGAGGCTGGTTGGACTCCGGACCAATGGGGACACTCGAGATTTTTTAAAACAGCAAATGCAACTGACGCCATAGCCTATAGGCAGCAGTTGAATGCCTTTATGCGAGGGCTTTTAAAGGCAAGTTTTATGTTTTGTTGATTTCATACAATATGTTAAGTTGGGTACTGTTGATTATCATCTTTCAATAGAATAAATATATTGTGTATTTATTTATCATTTTTTTACCTCTCTTGGTTATACATATTGGTTGTCTTCTTGTTTCACAGTTCATGATTAAACCTATCAAAACCTGTTTACCATGTCTTTTCCCTTCTCTTCTTTTTTATGTTAATATTGGTTATTATGCTGAATTGCTGATATGTTAATTAACATTTTGATTATCAAGTACAATGCTATTTTCTTTTGATGTTTTTATGGAGATTAGATAAGTATAACTGAAATAATAGCTTTTGACAGATGATGAATGAGCATCCTGATGCTTGGCCATTCCGGGAGCCGGTAGATGCACGTGATGTTCCTGATTATTACGATATCATCAAAGATCCAATGGGTTAGTTGCCAAGCTCTCGTGACTTTTATTCGTGCAATACGATATCAACTTTAGATTTTGAGAAACATGGATAAATATCTGTTATAGTATACAATTTTTATTTGGTGTTCTATACTACCTTCCTTATATATACTTTTAATATTAATTGCATGCACTTACATTACAGATTTGAGAACAATGTCGAAGAGACTCGAGTCGGAACAGTACTACATTACCTTTGAGATGTTCGTTGCTGACATGAAGAGAATGTTTGCGAATGCTCGCACCTACAACTCCCCGGAAACCATATACTATAAATGCGCTACAAGGTGGGCTCTCTTCCAGTAATGTTGCTTGTTGCTCGTTCTTTTTCATTTTCCAAATCTTTATCATCTTATATATGGTTACTTTCTTTTTTTTTTTGTTTTTTCATCCGTAGGCTTGAGAACTTCTTCTCCAATAAAGTCCAGGCTCATCTTTTTCAGACTTCGAACAAGAATTAGTCGGAATGACATGCGATCGCCGAGGAATATAAACGGGCAGTATGTGGTGAAGGATTTGAGAATCCAAGAATTGCGAGTGTATTAGGTGGTTCTTACCTGATTATTAACTTATTTAGAAGGGGAAAGGTCTAGAAATGTGTATCTTCCTTTTCTTCCTTGAAATGCTTATGAAATGTACTAGGCAGAAATTAACCTGACAATTACTTGTATAGCTTTTCAATTAAAGTTATTTATGAGTGTTAAAATATGATTTGTGCCTATTAAGCCTGGTGCTTTGGGCCCATTTAAGATCCATGTTTTAGTTTTCTACATGTAACTATTCATTTTTGAAACCCGACGTTATTAGTAGGTTTGCTGTATAATTATTGATGATCTTGTTGCATTTCGATTAAATTTGAATATTTGGATCTGACGGACCTTCTTTATTTTTTTATTTAAAATCGAGTTCGCTGTAATAATAATAATCCAGATAATAACAGTATCCGAGTTGGGATTCCCTGCAGATACGAATCGATTTAAAATTAGTTCTTCTTTCTCGCTGCAGGTTAAATAAGTTCATAAATCATCATTGTACTTCATACCCCGAAAAAGGTAAATAATCCTCTACACTTGTGTTCGGAGAAAAATTCTACAATCCCGGCGTGGCAGTAAACGATTGGCCAAAAAAGTAGATGAGAATTTTTACAAATTCATCATTTTTCTCAGTCATTTAATTACTTAAGTTTACAGGAAATGAAAACAAAATAGTTAATAGCTAAATACTTTTATTAAATTTAATAAGTTTTGTTTTCCCTCGAAGTACAGTTTGTAACCACGTCAGTATACCGTACCAAATTTCTACGACCTTGGGTTCATAGGATCCCTCCCAGAAGCCCCGCACTCACACTCAACAGTGCCAGTAGAGCACAAAAAGAAACCGGGAAAGGACCAAAATAGCTTTCACGAACCCTTCCCCTCTTTCCCTCTCCTCTTTTTGTCTCTTCTCTCTTCCCCGCTCCTTCATCTCCCTCCTCACTCTCTCACCACCTCTTCCTCCATTAGCGAACCCAGAACCCTTCTCTAAAACCTTCGAATGCTTGCTCAGAGTCTCCCATCCCATCGCCATTGACGATCTCAACCCCTCTCCAACCCCACCTCCCCCGTACAGCGACGACGACGACGACGAAGATGGCGAAGTAGTACGATCGAGCTATCGCTCCTCACCACAGCGGCGCTGGGGCTCGCACATTGGAGCTGACACTGGAGAAGGAGAACGACGACGATGGCGGTGAGTGGAGCCCTCTCCCCCCCCGCATCATCTTCTTGCTTTGAGCTATTTACTGTTTTGCCACTGATCTCCTCGAAGGGTCGAGGACGACGACATTTCAAAAACGGAAGCTAGGGTTTATCGTCGGTGTCTTATATAATGACCCTTTTGTCCCTCGAGGAACTTCGCTATGACTTCCATGTCCTTTCCCTCGTTTCCGGATTTGAATGTTTCAACAGCTCGTTATCAGCGTCGAATGACCTTTTTGCCCCTTCTATTACATGCACGACGCTTTGTAGATTCTTTTCATTTTGTTAATCCCGGGGGTAAAGTAGTAAAAATGGCCTTGACGCCCCTGTGTTTCTTAAATGATAACAGGGGTAATTTCGACCTTGTATGTATAGTTTCACTCCAATGCGGCCAAATCCAAGCTTAGTTCCCTCCGCGTTCTATACATTGGTCGTCGCTTTCCTTTTCTTACTATTTTGTCTTCAATAATTGGCTTAATAATTGAAGTAGAACTGATTATAGCTTTGAATCTATTACGGATGTTAACTTGTTTTCGTTCAATTAGTGTATTTAGATGCTAAATTTACTGTTTTTTTTTTTGTGGTGGAGGCAAATGAACAAAATTGTCATTGCGCTAATCCGTGGTAAAAGTATATTAAATCTTAACAATGTCATGTATGCGTAGTTTGAGAGGAAAAAGATTAGAGAAGGAAAAAAAGGTTTTTTTTGATTTATGGTATATAAGATTAGCATTGACAAGCATTTAGATGTTTCCATAAGAATTGGGTGAGCTGTTTGGTTGGGGTAGTTTGTCATCAGCGTAGCTATACAGAATACTTTGTTTCAGGAAGTAGGCAGTTGTTACTTGGTGGAGATCGGTTTGTTCAAACTAAATTTCTGGTAAAGTTTTTGCAAGCTTCGATTTGTTTCTATTTTGTACTGCTTCATTTGCAACTATAAAGTATCTTCTCAGTTCTATGTGTTTAGCAAATCATCCATTAACTCAATTAGCTAGGATCAATATACAGGAAGAGATGAGAAAGTATAGAACGTTGGCGATAACTGGATTAAACTATAAAGTAGTTGCTAAATTGGTATTATAGCAAAAGGGTCATTGACAGGCAATGTAGGAAGTGTATGGCTGAACATCTCATGGGACTTGAAAATGAAAAAGGAATGCTTGTTATGACATATTTGAAGATCAATCACATATAATTACTAACCTTTGTTGTTCCGGGGATTGGTATTAAGTGGACAGAGTGAAATAAAGGTTTTTTAGCACATGCAGTTCGACATTTAATAGTTCTTCATATCTTTCAAAGAAGAACCAAGCAATTGCCCCAACAAAAGTTAGACATTTATGATAAACTCTCCTATCTATGTTATTGCTGTAGGACTTTCAATGTCGACAAGTAACATTCCCCGTCCTCGAGTTGTCCCGTTACTACTACTTCCAATATTTTATGTTAATACATAATTATCATGTACCATCATAGTTTGATGCTTTGTTAGAATAAGATTCTATTCCTCTGCAGAAAAGGAACTTATATTTTCTGGGCTCATTCATTGTATCATCGCCTCTTTTGCCATGTTGCCTTAGTCATTTTTCTCTTGCAGCCTCATTATTGTTGAGACTGATGTAACTGATATAATTGTCCTTATATACAGCATCAAGAACCAAGAGCTGTTCCTAGAATATCAATGAATTTATTTTTGAAGACGGATTGAACATCCATGCTGAATGAGAGAGGAATGCTCTTGATATAAATAGATGTATACTGCAATTATGAATATGCAATACCAGGACCATGCTGGACTGCACTTAAGAGTGCTGTCAAACTATTTCGGTAGTTGATGAAAGATGAGTGCCTGTGCATAGTTCATTTCCAGTGTTAGTTGCTATATCCAATTAACCTTTTTCGCCATAAGAATTTTTAACCTGCTTACAATCTATATCTCCATTAGCAATGCTTTGGATTGTTCCTGTGAGTGTTAACTAAGATCTTGCCATAGTAGCATATCTTAGTTCGGTTTAAGATTGACATCAGAAGGAAGATTGGACTCTCTAGTACTGTGCACAACTGAAAAATAATCATGCTAGCAATTAGGCAAAGCAATGGTAGTGTTTCACCATTCGATGATTTAGCGTAGCCTTACTCAATTGGCAAGTGTGTGCCGGAACATCTATGTCTGCGAAGGAGCAACTTTTGGTCTCACCAACGATTCCTACAAATCATTATTTTCTTATTCTTCTCATTGTAGCTTCCTTGTCTAGTTGAACTCAACCACAACATGTTAAAAGATTACCTATCTGGCATAGGCTATGATTAGCACATTATAGTAATCTTTTTTTGACTTTGTTATAAATCTTGTACCAACTATCTCAACAACTTCCAGCAGCTTTATACCGACTCCCTCGTGTTCTTACTGAATTGTTCCATCCTAGTCTTACATTATAGCCATCTGTCATGCACACCTCAATACTAACTCCACTGATTCCAAATGTGGTATTGAAAAGTTGGTGTTTTGATGTGCTAGAAATGATCACAAATTACACCGAGCTCTCACATTAGGTTGAAAGTGTATGCAGATTTATAACTAACACCACTAGTTGGAACAGCGTAGTACATCATTATGAATGAAGTGGGGCTATATTTGGCGGAAACCACTGAAATGTAGCATCCCTATAGAGTTCAACATTATTGTGTTTTTGACCTCATAGAATGCCTGCCTTCTCCTAAGGAGTCATCATTAACGGTTCTGGTAAGTCCTAGAGAAATACTGAGGTCAACTTGCACAATCTTGTAGTAAGTTCCTTCCGCTGTTTCTGGTTTGCTGATCCTTCATTTATTTAGATTCTGAACATTTCATCTTTAGACTGGCGGCAAGTAGCACAAGTTAGGCATGGTTACTGGTATCCTATTGTTAGTTGCCCATCCTATCTAAACCATAATTTCTGGAAGTTCATTTGACAGAACTCTATTATCGTTCTTTTCATTAAGATTTCTGATCACAAGACTGCGACTTATCTATGCTGTTCAGCATCCTAAACTGAAGAGTCTTGAGATGTAGCAAACCTCAAAGTTCTTGTTGCTTATATTAGAGTTCTTTCTCTTACTGCTCCATATAAGTTTTTTCTTTAACAAATGGTAGGTCAGTATGAGAAGACGAAGTGGTGGCTATTTTGTAGGATGGTCCAGTGCTGATAATCCACTCCAATCTACTAAGGTAGCGACGACTAAAGACTTAATAGTAATTTATTTGCTTTAGTCTGTATTTGTTTCTTTGGCATTGTTCGACATGTCTTCTTTTGTTCAGAAGTTGTTTGCGATGTGTTTAGTTCTTCGTTGCATTTTATTGATTTCTCCTGTTTCATATGGATTTCTTTTTATTTTTCCTGATTATAATCCTCTTGGTTTTATAGTGTATAGTAATTGCAATTTACAACTCAAGATTTTCTTATTTTCATTTTTATTTTCTTATTTTCAATTTTATTTCCATTTTTTTGTTACCTCTTGTATGTATAAGTCTTAGCAAATTCCTTACCATGATAAGATAAGAGCTTTGTACTCATTTTGGTGCCTGAGTTGTTCCTTCAGTTGCTAACAATGGACATGGCAGTTATTCTCCCTGAGTGGTTAGCAAGTATGGGTAAGAATTTAGCAGTTGGCATGATAATCAATGCTTTTATATGCCTGTAAGGCCAAGGACCTTTTTTTTTTTAAAGCAGCTTATTGGTGCTCCCCAAAAATGTAAAAAGCGTGTTGTTGTTTCTTTTTTTCTTTTTTTTTGGTCAATGTGAAATTGATATTGATATTAATGTGATTCTCCTGTTAACCAATGAGTCAAAAAAGTTTAATTGATACTTCTACATAGTCATCAGATCAAACAGTTGAAAGACCCAGAATTCCTTTAATAGTATCTCATATTAATTGTCCATTACTTGCAAGTACAAATCACCAAATTAGAGTACTAATTAAGTATATGATGTCTTTCTTTTTCAATGATATTAAACAAAAATAGTAGTTAGGTTGATCCAGCTAACCTAATCTAATTAAGGCTCGTTCTAGTATGAGTTTGATATGAACTACTACAATTGACTATTAGTATGAATATCTTTGATTCCATAGACACTACTTAAGAATAAAGTACTGGTTTTTCAATAGCCTGCTCCTATGTAGCTCATGTTTGCTGTCTATAAGTATTCTAATTCTGACTTTCTCCAGACTGTCTGATTTAATGTAGATGATAATATGCAATTAGTATGTTTGTTGTATGCACTTGTTTCTAGGTGCCTACCTCTTAGCATTCTAATATGCATATATATTTTCTAATCGATGTAGTACACTCATTTTATGTTTTAAGAAAATGATAGTTCATTTCTTCTATAATCTGGCCTCTTGTGTATAACTCATATGTTTGCAGTGCTTTATTCTCTGTGCTTCCATGTGAACTATTCTCTGTTGCTGATGCAATCAGATTGCAGCCAAACAAATGTTGTCATGTACATTTTTTATACTTTAATTATCTTAATCATGTCTACTTAGGATAATGCAATTGATGATGGAAATAAGCAGCAACTTATAGACAACTCTTCAAATTGTGGCATGGAGAATCAGATAGTAGAGCTTATAGAAGAACCCGTAGAGCCAGCGGCATGTTTACTCAGGTTGAAGGCCCTTCTCAGAATGTCGAATTCTTCTGATATTACAATCAACCACTCAGAAGCCTCTCTGGTAAAGCCCGAACCAAATGCACCCTTATAAGCCAGTCTCTTCATTTTTCTTGCACGTGCCCATTGATCACTCCTGGGCTTCGGTTCAAGTTCCGGAGATCGAAATGCGTCCGAAGCCATATATTTATGCCTTTTTATTATTTCTTTTATTTGGTTTGAAATAGCTAGTGATTGCAAAGCCTCGTAAGCAAGTTATCTAAATTTTTATCCTTTTCTTTTTTTTTTTTTCCTCTTTTAAATCAAGCGGGCAAAGGTGCCTGTTGCTGTTATTTTGTGATTGTGGCGACTATAGTGGACTCACTACCCACAATACTGTGTTGGAGGGTTTCTCCATTCTTTTGTGGTTGGTTGGTTGGGCCAATCAAATTAAGTGGTTTAATGATTGGGTTAATCAAGTAAAGTAATATAATGACTCTATTTTGTTTATAGATTCATATTTATATTATGTTGAAAGGGCAGTGTCTGTATCTCATAGTGCAGTTAAAATGTCAGATATGTAAGGTGGTAACAAGCTAGTTATTCTCACCTTTCAGATCAAATGTTCACTTTGGATGTTAAATCAGAAATCTACTCCAGAAACTGCATTTTAGTGATTTTTTTGGTAATATCGATAGGGCAGGTACCATTATTCTGTTCTTTCCCCTCCTCGATCGCTGTATTTCCTACTACTTTGTTGGTCACCAGAACAATTATATATGTCAGAGATATAATAGTTTTCTCAAATGGTGATTAATTATTTCTTTGTGACAGCAGCTTTCGCTGGTCAAGTCATTTGACTGATCAAACAGCCGTAGTTCATTAGTAGCGAGGATTAATGTGTCAGATTTTTAATATATGCCCGCATTTAATACTTTGGTTACACAGTGCGCATGCTATTATTTTATCTCCATTTTCCCTCTTTTTGCTGGTGATTTGCCTCCGACAAGATCAAATGTTTTATTTGGTGGTGGAAGAACTTTATACTTTATTGTGACCGGTACTCTTGTATGGATATGATAAACAGTGCTGTAACTGACCGACCGTCTCTAGAGCAAGTGGCAAAGGATTTGGTAGTTGCTATTCGAGACCTAAGTTCGAATTCTAGTTGATTTACATTTTCAGCTAAGTTTATTTCTAAATGAAATAAACAAAGCGGGTAGCGTGTTACCTATCTCTCAAAAAAAAACCAGTGTTGTAACTGTAGCAGTTGCACTTGTATAAAACTAAACAGATTAGATGTAGTTATGACTGCAGTATTTATAACTACATGTATTTTTAACTACATAATTTTTGTAACCACATCTAATCAAACGGCCCCTTGAGGTAGGAAGGGTCGGTTTTCCTGGTACAATTAGTGGGGAGTTTATGGCTGACAGCAGATTCTAATGCATTGAGTTATGAGTAAAGCATATACTATAGATCATATAATGAACCAATGAATATGGAATAATGTGGTTACAAATAATTCTACAATAATTCTACAAAACTAGTCAGTTTAAATCGCTCGATCTATTACTTTGCTATTTGTGAGCACCCATCTATAATTTTATACTCACCTAAGAAAGTTTGCGGAATTTTTGTTTTTGTTTTCTGTGGTTCCAAAACGAATTGAGAATGCTTATCCTTTCTTAGATTGCTGCGGGTATAATAAATTTGAAATTTAGTTGGCTTGTCCAGGACAACATGGTAGCAGCCCAGGTCCAGCAGAAAATCTCTCTTAGCATAGCTGGGTCTCGGTCTCGGCAGTGGTTTTAGTGGGCTGTACCTGGTTTGGCCCGATTCATTAGGACGCGTTGAGACTTGAGCCACCATCTTTTGGATCCGGCCCGATTAAGGGCTAGGCTTGGCCTACAAAACTATACGTAACAGTATTCAGGTTTTGCCGGGCTTGGGCCAGGTTAAACTCCCCTGACCCAAAGTCGGTGAAGCAGAAGCCGGTGCCGAATCGAATGATGTGCAGACTTTGTTGTTGAAGTCGGTGGTGACACGCTGAGTGGTCGCCGACTTCTGTTCTGTTTTGGCAGGGAGACCAGTGAAACAACTTCGATTGCACAAAATGGGAAAGAGCGAGGAGAAGCAAGAGCATGCTTCGTATCCATTTCCTCTCCTCCCCCCCACGCGAACGCTTCAAACACCTCTCTCTCGCTCACCACCATACACAATACGATTAAGGTCTCCATTGATGAGATCAGGACGCGGCGAAGCGGATCTGAGTATGGATACAGCAGCTACGATTGATTCGAGCTTCGGTAATATTAATTTACCCCGAATTTAAGTTTTGATACTAGGGTTTTTTTGATTCCTGATGCTATTTACTAGGTATTTTCCTCAATCTTGTGTTCAATAATGCAATGCTGTATTATGTTGTGATATCGAGCATGGCGTAGAAAAATGATAGAGAAAAGGTTCAAATTAATGAGATAGATAGTTATTTACTTCGTTGGTTTCGAAAATTTGAGCTGGACACAGTCCCATCCTCTCATCTAAGATGAATAGATTATTTTAGAATGAGATGCACATAACTTGTGGAGTTAAAAGCCCTCGTATCTTAACTGCACCCATTTGTTTCTTCATTTACTTTTCAACTGTTGGTTTTGTGACGGAGAATGGAGATCCCATGTACCAAGGTTATTGTTAGATCGCAGCTGTTTACGAAGAAGTCCAAAGAACGCCATAAATAGAAGGGTTGGGCACAAAGTGGACCCATTTAATTTTTGGGAGCTATTTGAGTGATCGATCGTCCAATCTTATATTCAACGATCAACTACAGTTGAGTTCCTCTAATGGAAAACCGAAACCATTTATAATACGGAGAATGTGTTCTTCTGCCACAGTCAAAATAGGAGTTCTTTACCAATATTATTTGTTTGAATGGAAGGTGCCAATTTGCATGCCATGCATATACTTGAGCATGTATGTATATACTTACGGATGACCACAAGTAAGTTTGAACATATACACATTGTGTAGATATTTATAGAGGTGTGTTTCATGGGGTGGGGGGAGGGGTATCATTATAGTAGGAAGAAAAAAATAGAGATATTATGCTAACGACACTCCTAGGCGATGATTCGTAGAATTATATTCGGTTAAGCTCGGCAACTTAGGAACCATTGAGATTGAAAAATGGCTCATTAGGACATTTGTGGCCCCATACTATTCTCAACTTTTACGGTCTCAGAAAAATTAGTAACAGATTGAATCTAGTCCGGAATATATCTAAATTACTCTTTGTTTCTTCTCTGTGATAAACATGAAACACTCCCAACTACAATTACAGTGGAAAACTTAAAAGGAATATGTTTCTTTCTTTCAAGTTATTTCTCACAATCAAGCACCAATCCTCATGTGTATAATCAGAATGACAGGAAGGCGATGCCTTAGCCATATTAGCTGGGTTCAGCTCCCACTAATGCTCCATTAAGGGAATGACAACTGGGCAAAAGGAAAAGTTAGAGCCACTATGGCACTTTTCCTAGTGTTGTTCTCAACTACATTGAAAAGGTGATTGGACTGATTCTAAATATTTCGGCCACACTGCTTGCCATGAGTTCTTCATGGCCACCTCCCAAAGTACAAGAAATCCTGTCTTTTGTCTGTCTTCGACATATTTTTCTCTCATGTGTTGTCCAGGCACCTTACATACATAAAGTAGGCTAAATTCCGTTCGTTTTAGCACTTTAAACATTAGTTTTATGAGTTCATGAACAATATTTTTCTAAGAGGAGGTTGAGATCAATGTCGAAAGCTTCCTATTTTGACAGAAAGAAGAGATGCCTGCTGTTTGATTGGGGAAAAAAAATGAATATTAAAAAAGAGAGTTTATAATGAATGAGGATTCACCACATCAGAGCCTCTTCTTGGATTTGACATACATGGACAAAGCAACCCACCTAGATAGAACTTTCTCCTCCAGCTCATTTGAGTTGAGATATATTGCACAAAGAAAGGTACAACAAGAGACATCCTTCTATGGGCATTGATTTTGTGTTACTCCTCATGCCAGGTAAAGGACGTGTGAAGCTCTTTATGGCTTGTAGTTGGATGTCTCTCTCACGTACATCCTCCTCATTCAGTTGATTTAAAACCATGCAGGCTCACACATGTGGCATTGCCTTACTCGCTTAGATGAGCATTTACTGGGCCCCACATCTACAAGAGTAAGCCCAGCTGGACTTTATACATTAGTGTTGTTTAAATAAAGATTTTTCAACGGTTAGTTTAGTTTTCTTCCATAAGAAAGATTTTTGCCTGCGAATGCTTAATTGTTGCTTCTCGGGCTCGAGAAGTTGTTCCTCAACATAGACCAATTAGGCTTTGGAGGTCGTCTTCTCTATGATTTTTTCTACTTTACACGGAAAACTCTGATAGAACCATCAGTTCTTATATCCAAAGCTCAAAATTTTCTGATATAATGTACCGATTCTTAGTTACTTATGTCCACACATTTATGTTGTTGCTGGATAAACAAAGGCCCTGACCGACCCAATTGCGACTTCTACTAATCGAATAAAGGGCCGTAAGATCTGAATATTCTAATTCTTGATAATTCCAGTGTGCAATCGTCCAAACCACCATACACAGAAAGTTAATATAAGGTCTTTGTTCCAATTCAAGAGCTATTATGATATCTGTAGTATTAAAGTTTGCAAATTCTTTCATGCAGAAGATTATTTCAGTGCTAGCCTAGGCTTGTTAGAAATAGTTCTGTTGTATTTTCAAGATTATTTTTTCGAATTATTTGTTATAATACCATAGTTCACATCTCCGTCATATCACAAAAAATTTTATTGTGTAAACTGTAAATTAAAATTGAAGTCTGTTTATCCATCTGTGCTTAAGCTTCCTCCTAAAACCTGTAGAAAGCTATCCTTGTTTGTTCATTGTACTATCTGTGTACTGAACAGAAATCTATTGGCCAAAGTTTTGAATATAAATGCACCCATCAATTGGACCTGGTCAGGTATTTCACATAAATATTGGCTGAGTCAGCAAAGATACAAAGATTAAACTCAACCTACTCCTTTGTCTGGTTGAAGAAATCTTTGTATCCATGCATTGATGGAGGTTCCCGTGCACATGGTTTTGTCATCAACTCTAAAGGCACTCACACAAATTACTCGTCGTGTAATTGACGGCAGGCCGGAATCTGATACGTGAGATCAGAAATGCGTTGAGCCATAGACTTTAGTTGCATGTCTTAGCACTTGTCCTGTTCTTACTTTCTAACAAGCTTGCAGATAGTGAAAGGAGAGGGAAGAGTCATGTGAGTGTTAGAAACATTGAAGGTTTTTACCCAAAAGAAATAGATTACCGCAAGATGTAGTGGAACAGAAGGAGAAGAATTAAGCGAGTTAGACAGTCAGTTTACTTGCGATTAATATTATTGGAATTGCATGAATCTATTGTAATTAGTAAATACATTAAGTACAATATAGGTAGGCGTTGTCAATGTTTTCTACACTGCACTGCATTATAGAGAAAACTGTTGGTTCTGTAACATTGCTACTTTGGAATCTGGTGTTCTGAGCAGATGTTCATTTTGCTTCTTTTTTTTTGTTGTTTGATGACCTCGGAGGACCAAAAATTGAACTTCTAGAACTTAAAAATGTAAGAGCAGTATTGTTAACAGAATCACTTTTACTAGGCACAGTTTTGATTCATGGCATATGGTCAATTTAGCCGAACTGTCGATTATCTCCATCAATAGTGAAAGTGACTGTTAGTAACAAAATGTATGAATGGAACATAATGAATGATGGCTATTATATTTCTCTTTTCCTTTTCCTTTTCTTTCCTTTTTTTTTTTTTTTTTTCATTTTCCTTGTTTCTTTCTTTGTCATTGATTAAGGGAGATATATACTTTAAACTCTGTGGACAACATTTACTGAGGTGCTTTATAGAAGGAAAGCTATGCTTCTCATTGGATTTAGGATGTTAAACACTTTCATCATGCCAATACCCAGCTTTAAAAACTTTTTGTGTGAACACCTTGAACTTTTATATTATGAATTCACTACTTTTAATACAAAATGGAAATTAAGTGAATTTTGATGTCTAAAAGATGAGGCTTCCACATTTGTTGGAACCTATCCATTATAGCTTACCCCTATACAGGCTATTTACAGGTTGGGCATAAGTTCTGGGTAAGTGGTAAAGGGAACATTGAGTGGACCACATACTTAGCACTTTGATGAAAAAAGTAGTCTCTTGTCTCCTGTGGTTGGCCTCTCCACCAAGCATTCTCTAATTTCAAACCCACCAAACTGAAGTATCATTTCATGAAAGTGACTGATCTGAGCAATAAAAAAATTGCCCTATAGTCCTCAATGTTATTCATATTTTTACAATTCCCACAATGATGGTCATTGCCAAAGCCTATGTTGGTAAACTTCTAATTAAATTTATGCTGTATTTTGCACAGCAAGAGATTCCTTTTTATTCAACCTTTTATACCAGAAGGTGAAGGTTTCAGTACAGCAACATCACAAGTGAGGTTTAAGTATTTTTGATTCCTTGTGGAACTGTTCTATCATTGATTGGTTGAATGAATTAATATATTTTCTTGTGCTCACCTTGTCTCCTTCACTATAATAAAGCTTCAACTGTGTGGCATTTATTTATTATTAAACCATGGCAAAATAGATTGGAATATGCTCTAATAATGTAACCATATATCCAGCTGAATTATAAATGCATTGTGGTCCTCGAAAAAGTTTATTCTTAGTATGGAGATAAGTATGTTTAGTGAAAACATATCTAGAGATAAAAAGCTGAAATTGTTTTTCGAGATAAATATGCTTAGAGATAAAAAGCTGATCGGTAATTAAAGACAAAGCGATTTTTAAGATCCAAATATAGAAAGAAACAAACAAAAATAAATGGTTTCTGTTTAAAAGAGAGAGAGAGAGAGAGAGAGAGAGAGAGGTAAAAAGAAAAAGAAAAAAAAAAAAGAAAATGAAGGGCTAGAGAGCCAGGTAGACACCAGGCCCCGTTCCTAGGCACATGGGCGTGGGTTTTGGATTTTAATTAAGGTATAAATGTGTGGAGATCCTTCAACAATAATTTTTCTTAATTAAGACTCGTTTAGCTTTTAATTTTTTTTGTTTGAATTTTTTCTGCTTAGTTAAGTTAAAATTGTTATCGCGATTAATTACTGTTAGTTAATAACTGTAATTGACCAAGTTTTGTTAACTAAAAAATGATTGATGTTATCAAACTTGGTGAAACCATCAATATATTTGATTGAAATACTAAAATTATTTAATTCTGGAAAATTAATAGATAGTTAAGGGTTCATTTCAGTACAAGCTAAAGCTGAGGGGGTTTATTTATAGTTTTTACAAATAATTAGTTTTATTTTTTATTTTTTATTTTTTTGGGACACGCAGGGGACAAGCGAGCACAAGGCCACATGGCCGCGACTCCCTCCACATGCTGATGCTCTCGCCTACTTGCTGCGTTCTGTGTGAGTTGACCTCGCTCTACACCCGGGCCCCACGCGGTGCTTCACAGAATCCTCTCCCGCGATCCTCATTGGTTGCTCGGTGGGCCCCTGCTCTAAGAAACTTGTGGTGCTTGTTTGGATCTGGTCCACCACGTCGGCAGTGGACTGCCTCAGTAAATCTCTCCCCTCTCACGGTCTCTTTCTATATTTAAAAAATAATCCTTTTAGAATAAGCGACACGCGCAACATCTAACAATGGAGTGTTGTTTTGCTAGAAGGAATATGTAAAGATATAAGATAGCGAATTAGTGAGCAGTTCGAGACCGATATCGTGATCCAGGTTTAGCATATATATGATTTCTCCATAAAAATAGTTAGCTAATACCTTTAAAAAATCATGCACCGGCCAATTTTTTTAGACCAGTGGCTTGGGCACCTACGGACAACCAAGCCAAGTTTAAGGGCTTATTACCTTAATAAAGCACTTCTTTTTTTCTTTTCAACAGAGTTGTTTAAGAATAGTTTTTATTTAAAAAGATTTATATAAATTATATTCATCTTTACAGCTTCTTGCCGTATCTAGAAGTAAGCGTACAGAACTTTTATTTCTTGCAAAGGTAAAAGCATCATGATTATAGATAGGTTAAATGGGCAAAAAAGTGAATTTTTGCACATTTGTCACCTCAATTTATCTTTTTAAGTTTTTTTTTTTCCGAAATTGACTAACATATGATAGTAAATTCTTTTTACATCTGAAATGAAAAAGGAAATATCTTACAAAATTCAATTAACTCCTGTTTCTTTGTAGATGTTAAAAAAAGCTAAACTATCTACTTAAGTAATATTATATGGCACGTGACGTGTGATCTACACTTCTGGGTACATTTTTAGATACCGTAGCAATCTCCATAATAGGATGCTTCCACAAAACAGCTTTTATAGGCCCTGCGATCCCAAACCGGGGCCCACCAGGCCCATCAGAGGCCCACCACAACAATCATTCGGCGGGTGACGTCACCTCCTCTCTCACTCCCCCGGCAAACCCGCGGCCCAACCCAGCTAATCCTACGACACGTGTCGGCATCCGGAGGCTCCGGTGGCCCCATCCAATCACGTTCGCATGCGCCCCTCCCCCCACCGAGTTAAAGAACACGACGATGCCGAAGAAGAGAGGGCGCGCTCTCTCCCTCGGACGCTGCTACATAAACACCCACCCCGTTAGCGCACTTCTCTCTCTTCTTTCTATCTTATTAAACTGAGCTAAGCTTCTTCGAAAGCCTTGATTGAGGAATTGGAGGGGGGCGATTAGGGCTTGCTGAAGAGGGCTGGAGAGTTCCTACTCGTCGGCGGCGGCGGCGGAGGAGGAGGAGGAGGAGGAGGAGGAGGGATGGTGTCGGTGGCGGAGAGGAGGGATGAGTACGCCCTTGGCTTCGAGGCGACGGAGCTCCGCCTCGGGCTCCCCGGCGGCGGCGGCGGCGGCGGAGACGGTGAGGTGGCGAAGAGCTCCGGGAAGCGAGGGTTTGGCGAGACGATCGATCTGAAGCTGAAGCTCCCCACGATCGGCCTCGACACCGGCGGCGGCGGCGGCGGCGCGGAGGCGGAGAAGGCCTTGAAGAGATCGCCGAGCTCGAAGAGCCTCCTCGCCTCCGCAGATGACCACGAGAAGCCCCCCGCGCCCAAGTACGCCGATCTCTTCGTTCCCTTCTCTTTGGCATTTCGTCGAATAGGTTTTGGGGTCTCGCAATCAATCGCCTCCTTATTGGGGTTTATGTTTGGTGGATTAGAGCGCAGGTGGTGGGGTGGCCACCCGTGCGATCGTTCAGGAAGAACATCATGTCCGTACAACAAGCGGACAAGAGCAAGAAGGAGGAGGGGGAGAATTCGGCGGCCAACTACGGTGCCGCCGCTGCCGCTGCATTGGTGAAGGTGAGCATGGACGGCGCGCCGTACCTCCGCAAGGTGGATCTGAACATGTACAAGAGCTACCAGGAGCTCTCCGCTGCGTTAGAGAAGATGTTCAGCTCCTTCACCAGTGGTAAGCAACTACTACTACTACTAAACCGATTGAATGAATTGGTCATCATGAGTTAGTTTGTTTTTAGTTGTTCAAAAAAATAAAAAAAAATATATTCATATGCTAGTTCGTGCTCATCACCTACTCGATATGATTTTGCATTGCACGATAATGAGGTATATTGCCCTGGATATGATTTTCTTGTAACATGCTAGATTTATATGTTGTTCCACTCACATAAATAGATTATGGCATGTCTTCGTAAACTGTTGCTCACTAGATTCAGTGTATTGTAATTTAATTGCATATAATTGAAGGGTCTCCAATATTAAAGAGTTGTTTCAATCTCAAAGATCTACAGAGGTAAAGTAGTCTAAGAAAGGAGAATAATTAATAGAATAAGGAGAAAGATTAGAGGAATTTTACACAAAAAAGTTGTATTACAACTTTTCACAACTTGGTTACTCTATTTTCTAAGCATTCAGAGGTACTGAACCTATATGTTTAGTTAGCTAAATAAAGTGGGTTTATTGATTTCAGCGTTTGGTTATACAGAAAATAGCAATTTAAATGCAAATTATCTAACTACGACCTAATATTTATGATTTACTATGGCTAATGTTAGTATATTATGCACCTTAAAGTTTTATCATTTATAAAGAAGCTATGCGCCTTCGCTGAATGTGTATTTCTACTGAAACATGAAGGCAACTGTAGCTCCCAAGGAATTAATGGGAGAGACTTCATGAATGAGAACAAGCTGATGGATCTTCTGAATGGTTCTGAGTATGTTCCTACCTATGAAGATAAAGATGGTGACTGGATGCTTGTCGGAGATGTCCCGTGGGAGTAAGCTCTTTTCTTTTTTTTAGTTTCTTATTTAGTCCTTAAGAGTAAATTCATTTTTCTTTAGATGTTTCTAAATACGCATTTTTACACATAAATGTTCCCTCAAATAAGTATTAAATTAGCTATATATCTTCAAAATGCAGGATGTTTGTTGATTCGTGCAAACGCTTGCGCATAATGAAAGGATCGGAAGCCATTGGACTTGGTCAGCATCTTCCTCTCATCCATTTTTTACATTACAAAGCAATGTTAATATTACACAAAAAAGCAATTCTTTTCTCTAAAAAAATGTTATATTTTTAATTTCATCTCTATATATCTGTCTTCATTTTATCTAGATGTACCAGATCTAGCAAAATTATTATTATTATTATTTTCAATTTCAGCACCAAGAGCTATGGAGAAATGCAAGAACCGAAGCTGAAGCACCAAGAAAGTAACAATCATCAATCTACACGTTAAAGCTGTGAACATGCAATGCCTAATGGTGCCTCTCTCAGATGGTCTTAGATTTATATTTATATATATTTCTACAACTAGTAATTGAAAAAAAAAAATTGTGATATTTTTTGTTCGTGAACTAGAAGCAATAATAATGTCTATGTCTAGCTAGCAAGCTTGTTTAATGTTTACTGGCGTTGCGTATGCGATGATGTTTCCTGCTGTGCCTGCTATTGTATCTCCGGGACGATCTTATTCCGTTGCTTTTTAATTCATGTGGTACTTTATTATTATGGGAATCTTCGTACTTAATCCTCCTTTCTATCTGTATTATTCTGATCATTGATTAATCCTCAGAATTGAGTGAAGGGAACACACCATGTGCATGCTTATTAGGAATCTGCTACAATATGCTTTGATCTACTTGTTGAGCAATGAAGAAGGTGGTCTTTGATGGGATCATGGGATGAAGCTTCCTAAAGTATTAAATAAAGTGTTATGATGTCCTTGCTATTATTGGTGATCAAGTACATAGGGTATTTCAAAATACCTCTGACATTGGACCTACCTTACCGAGTGAATACGAAAGTTTAATAATTACTTGGATTAGTACTCAAGAACAACTTGTACTAAGTGTTGAATAGACCCTTCATCATATATTACTGTGCCATCAAGATAGCTTTTATTTTGTGCATTTTTCGTGTTCAAGCTAAGTGCATAGAATAATGCAACTGGTTAGTTTAGCTTGATATTTGAGCAAGTAAAACGAAAAGGCCAGTTTAGTTTCCTCATCTATTCCTGCTATCTCAAATCAAATTGGGATGATCATTGAAACTTCGGTTCTTTGATCTGTCTTTGTGCCCTTTGAATCATATTTGCCGCCGTCGCACAGACCTTAAACTCAGTTTTTCTTTTTCTGTTTTTTTATTTTTATTTTTCAAAACTCAAAAAGTTGATTTGGCGCAGACTTGATGTAAAAGCTTTCTGAGAGATTGTTCCTGAAAGCAAAAGCAAAATGACCCTTATAAAAGCAAAAGTTCAAAGCGAGGTTATGTAAAAGCGAGGTTATATATATAGGCACCAGGGCGCACATCCGAGTCCATCGCTTATGTAACTTAAAAAGAGTTGCTTACATCAAACCTTGTGATCGAATCAAAATGGGCCCAATATGGATAAGAATTAACTCGGTTACTCTCTAGTTGTTCTACCCGTTGTAAGTTAAGCAATGCCAATGGCAATTAATGCGGACTGCTCTAGATACTTTTTTTTTTTTTTCTAAAATAAGTTTAGCTGAAAATATAAAGTAATTAGATTTTAAACTTGAAATCTCGGACACTAACTATAAGCCTTTATCGCTGGCTCTCGATACTTTGTTAATATCACAAAGACTTAGCTTTTTCCTAACAATTTGGGCTCTGGGAATCTCCGTCCTAAATCAGAATCACCACATCCAAAAAATGCTGCGAACGAATCATAGTGTCTAGAGAACAGTGGCGCGCCCATGTGCTAGCAACAAGGCCTAAGACAAGATCATTTTGACAAGCAAAACTTTGATAAAATTATTGCACTAGCTATATATTTTGAAAGAATTTTAAAAAGAAAATGTCTTATCAAATTTACGACGCTGCTGCGCCGCCCGCCCAGCGATGCGGCCAGATCCCACGCTGCACCGCGCGGGCGCAGGTTGCACAGTTCAGTGGGCCGAAGCACTCTGTCCTGCTGCTTCTGCACAAGTTACGGGCCACCACCCAATTTAGTAGCCCACATTAAAATGGGCCTATCGCCCAATATTTAGGCCCAAAAAGGCATCGGGCGATACTCACCGGGCCGAACAGGCCCAATGAAACAATTCCTTCCTCCCCTCTCTCTGCCACATTCCAAAAAAGGCGACACCATTTAACTCTCTCTTTACCCTCTGCGACGTCGACGTGTGCGTAATCCATGGCGACCTCGCTCGGCGCTCCGCGCCTCCCCTTCTCCCCGTCCTCTTTCCAAACCCTCTCTCGTAAGCTCCCCTTCTCCCTCTTCCTCTTCCCCACTCCATCCTCCTCCTCCTCCTCCTCCTCCTCCTCCTCCTCTAAACCCTTCTCCGTTCTCTCCAAAACCCTACGCGCCCCCCTCCAACCCCGCCGCCGCCTCGGCGCCCGCGCCGCCGCCGACGCCGCCTCCGAGAATGGCCCCGCCGAGGCGGCGCCGCAGCACTTCGATTTCGACCTCTTCACCATCGGCGCCGGAAGCGGCGGCGTCCGGGCCTCGCGGTTCGCCGCCAATTACGGCGCCTCGGTCGCCATATGCGAGCTCCCCTTCGCGACGATCGCGTCCGACAACGCAGGCGGTTTCGGCGGAACGTAAGATTCTTCCGATGCTGCTTCGGAGTTTATCTTTTTCTGCAAACTCTGTTATCTTACTTGCGAGAGGGGTTAATGATCGTACTTGCTGTGTTAATTTTTGCATTTCTAATGGAATTATGGTTTACTCAATGGCGAGATAGAGCTTAGTGTTGCTTATGACGTTTTAAGTTGGTGTACTTTGTCAATATTGTGGCCTTCTTTGTTGTTTGGTTTAATAGTGTGGTACTCTACTCTATACTTTAACTTAAGATAACATTTAGCTTTGCCATGGAGTAATTTAAACTGTTTTGATCTGTTTAAACAAATGGACCTTACTACCAGGAAGGGTGTCCATGGCACCTTTTAACAGCATTAATCCGTGGCTTTTTCTAGCCTTTACACTAAGCTGGGCTTAAAAATGCTGAATCATGTATGAAAATCATCATGCTGTTGCCAACGGCGAGATTACCTGGAGTAGCCATCCTTTTTCATGCCGGTGTGATACTTGCATTTTTCTCGTACATAAGAAGCAGTACTAGGAATAATTCGAGGATTAAATATATACACTATATA
Organism: Ananas comosus; assembly: GCF_001540865.1. Classification (NCBI taxonomy): domain Eukaryota; kingdom Viridiplantae; phylum Streptophyta; class Magnoliopsida; order Poales; family Bromeliaceae; genus Ananas; species Ananas comosus. The sequence goes on from NC_033621.1 coordinate 529,380, forward strand.
CTACTTTCCCGAGGATGCCTAATCAAGAGTCATGGATTCTTGGTGTTGGCGAGTTGCTTTCCATCTCTCATACTTAATTAGATATTATTAATGTTTCTGCTATTTGCTCGTACTGTCGCTGACACATTGGATGCTTATGTTATTGTAATGAATGAGATAGAGCCTCTTCTGTTTGATATTTTCAACAGAAACAAGACTCAGTAATAACCCAACTTTGTCTCGCCTCTTTTGTAATTTAGCTGTGTGCTCCGCGGATGTGTTCCTAAGAAGCTACTTGTATATGCATCCAAATACTCCCATGAGTTTGAGGAGAGCCATGGTTTTGGATGGACCTACGAAACTGACCCAAAACATGACTGGAGCACTCTGATGGCCAACAAGAATGCGGAGTTGCAACGCCTTACTGGGATTTACAAAAATATTCTGACGAATGCAGGTGTGACGTTAATCGAAGGTCATGGAAAGGTTGAGTAAAATTTTCAATTTGGGCTGAAGCTTCAGGATCATTTTTCTGAACATTTTTTACAAGATATAGTTACATATATACCTTTGCAAAATTATCTATCTATACATGTCATGGTGAAATCTGGATTTCCGTATATGCCCTTTAGAAATTTAATTTCTTAAATTGACAATTACAAGTTGCAACTACGTCCCTTTTTGGAAACCTTTTCTAAGAACTAACTTCCTGTGTAAACTGGATGGCATACCACCAATTTGTGATAAGGTATTACTGTGGAAACTGCACCTTTGCGGAATGCATATGAAAATGCAGAGTTTACAGGAGTAGACGTGTAAATAGATCATTTTGCTTGGATATATATGTAAATGACCCTTCTCTGAAATGATTGAATGAACGGTAGTGCTGTTCTTAATCTAAACTTTGCAGGTACTTGGTCCTCATACTGTTGATGTTGATGGTAAACTGTATACTGCTAGGCACATACTAATAGCAGTCGGTGGAAGACCGTCTTTCCCAGATATTCCAGGAAAGGAGTATGCTATAAATTCTGATGCTGCTCTAGACTTGCCTTCAGCACCTAAAAAGATTGCGATAGTTGGTGGTGGGTACATAGCTTTGGAGTTTGCTGGTATCTTCAATGGCTTAATGAGTGAGGTCCATGTGTTTATTCGGCAAAAGAAAGTCCTTAGAGGATTTGATGAGGAGGTATGAAGTTCTTTGAAGTAGTACTTTGTTCAACTGTCCTCCTTTTTTTTGGTTTTTTTTGAGTATTTCTTCCTCGCTTACTTGGTTTTGTTTTTCACAGATTAGGGATTTTGTTGCTGAACAAATGTCTTTGAGAGGAATCAATTTTCATACCGAGGAATCCCCTCAGGCAATTGTAAAATCAGCTGATGGTTCACTTTCATTAAAGACGAACAAAGAAACTGTTGATGGTTTCTCACACGTAATGTTTGCTACTGGTCGGAGACCAAATACAAAGGTTTGATACTTTCTGATTCAAATGTGGTCGTTAAAAGGTGTCATGATCTTACCAATGGACTGACTAATTGATTGTTTTTTTTCCTCTTAATGCAGAACTTGGGTTTGGAGGAGGTTGGAGTGCAATTGGCTAAGAATGGAGCAATAGTGGTACATTTTGATGGTTTGACCTGGCTGGGTTTTGAAATTACTTTATTTCCCACTGCATTATTCTACAGCCCGCTATTGATGAATCTGTGGTCTCTAGGTTGATGAATACTCTCAGACCTCAGTTGATTCCATTTGGGCTGTCGGCGATGTTACCGACAGGTTGAACTTGACTCCAGTTGCTTTGATGGAAGGCTCAGCTTTTGCTAAAACTGTGTTTGGCAATGAACCGACTAAACCAGATTACAGGTTTGTTTCATGTTTGATAATAATTGTACATATTATATTTACTTTTTGAAGAGATATAGAATAAATTAGTAGTCTTGTGCTTGTGGATGCAGTTTTTTTCACAAGCTTTTAGTTGATTTTGTGTTAGTGGATTGCTGTTTTTCACCTAAATTTTCTAATTGAGGTTTTATGCATCTATGACAGAGCTGTGCCATCTGCTGTGTTTTCCCAGCCACCTATAGGACAAGTTGGTCTTACTGAGGAGCAGGTGGGTACTAACTTTCGGAATTTATCACAAAAGACATATAATATGATCTGATATTTTTAACAGGCCGTTCTAGAGTATGGAGATGTTGATATCTTCACAGCTAACTTCAGACCTCTCAAGGCCACTCTTTCTGGTCTACCTGATCGTGTATATATGAAAGTCATTGTCTGTGCTAATACAGACAAAGTTTTAGGGGTCCACATGTGTGGCGATGACTCCCCTGAGATTATACAGGTTTGCAATTTATGGCTTTTTGTTTCTTTCTATCTATTTCCCTCGAGGTGCTATTTGCCACTGTATTCTTGTCCCGCATATATGTCTGAAACTATATATTCACATATATATTTCTGTAAAATCTGAATTTTCATATATACCCCTTTTGGTGGTGTTTCCAACAAACATACCCTTTTATTAATTTAGGAGTCGGACTTTGTATTAGAAAAGGTTGTTGAAGAGGAGCATATTTTTTAGTACAAGGGCATATGTGTGAGAGATCTAGCATTTGAGTTGCGTGTATGACAACCCAGATTTTGCAGTAATATATGTGTAAACAGATAATATTGCACAGCTGTATACATGTAAACAGATAATTTTGCATAGGTGTGCATGTGAAAATCTCTTTCTTTTAAAATTACAGGGAGTTGGGATTGCTGTGAAAGCTGGTCTAAAAAAGGCAGATTTCGATGCAACAGTTGGTATTCACCCGACATCAGCAGAGGAGCTTGTTACAATGAGGAATCTGACTAGGAAAATTCGAAGGGATCCTCCTACTGAGGTGTGTCTTCCCATTACTTTTAATATACATTTGTTTCCAGGATACAAACTTTTAGGGAATGAGTAAGCAACATTTAGAATTTTATGTTCGTATAATGTTGGGCTCTTTGAAAACTATTTTTGTATATTTAAATTCTTTTTCCCTTGTTCTTTGTTCAGGAAAAGACTAAGGATGAGATCAAGTCTGCAGTGGATAGCTAAAATTTTGGCGATGAGGTAAAATGTACATAATCTGGTAATGGAGGCACCCAAGTCCCAAAACTGTTCTGTATGTTATATTTCTTTCATATACCATTAGCATTTTAATTCTAATTCCAAGGTCATTTTGGGTGTGATTTCAGTTGAGAAGCTGACCACTGCCCACGCACTAACTTATTTTTCATTATGCTTCGTCCATTTCGACTGCTTTTCAAAATAAAATTAAGAGATTGGTTTGACTGTGTTTGTAACTTGTAAGTCCAGATCCTTTTTAAGTAGATAGGTGCCCCTGCTTTCTCCAATGGTCCTTCCCCCTTTTTTCTTGTGGCAACCAAAATCTTCAGTAATCCAAGCTTCTCTATCTGTAGTTTGTTCAGTCGGGGCTGAACAGGCAATGATCTAGAGAGACTGAAGGAATAGACCAAATCATGTATGGGATAACTTAGTAGACACTTATAAAGAAATTTCGAATGGGTGAATTGCATTTCCTAGTCTGTGTTCCTTCTTGGTGAAAAAAAAAGGAAAACTTCAAATACCACTCATGTGGTTTCACACTTTTTTATTATAGTATCCTATGGTTTAAAGTGTATCAATTTAGTGCCCTGTGGTTTTATTTTTATCTTTTTATTATCGATTCCGCTATTTTTTTTTCGTTAAATCAGTGCCAAAGCTAAAACTAAAGGGTATTAAAGTGAATATTCGATAAACCTAGGGTATATGAAGTTTTTTATATATAATTTAACGAACTATTAACGAAAAAGCTGACGAAAAGATAAAAATGAAACCACAGGACACTAATTTGATACACTTTAAATCACAGGGTACTAAAGTAAAAAAGTGTGGGTGGTGTTTGAAGTTTACCCCCCCCAAAAAAAAAGCAGAATCATACGCAACTCTTTTAAACTTGCACCAGAACTGACGTATCAAAGGTCATTCCTTGTACTCTATGCGCCTGTATAGAGAGTCATGTTAGATTTTCAGAAAGATGAGGATGGGTTTCGCTCAAAGTTATTTGTTTGATTCTTGCAGGTGATGTAGAGGCTTCGTGGTGGGACTGATGGAGGTTTCTGAATGAGAACGAGAGCACACATAAGGAGATGTAATTTATTAGTTGTCAATCCTCTCCATGCTAGTTTTACTTTTTTATGTCTTCATTTTTGGCAAATCCTCGAGAGTGTAACAATGCCGGTAAATTGGCTGTAAATACTATTTTCTCATGTTCTTTTGCATGAAACTAAAAAGCTGCTTCAAATCATCGAGTGGTTCGAACTGAACCAAATTCCTCTCCGCACTTGTTTGCGTCTTTCGTCTTATATTTGTGTGATACTTCATTTAATATCTCACTATCGTGAGTATGATTGTTATTTTTCAGTCGGTGGAATTCATTTAGCCTTCTATGATTGGACACATTTACACTTTGCTATACTGCGGATAAACATTCTATCCAAGGTTCTGTTACCTATATCATTGTGATAAAAAAGTGCTATTTCCCGTCCCAACTTTGATATGTTACCCTGATGCATATGAATATACTGTTATGCTTGAAGGCGACGCATGTCGCATGGCATGTACATCAGCCTTTATTCTATCATCTCCAATAATATTTTTTGCCAAAGTAATCTGATCGATCTAAAATTAAACTTCGACGCATCAATTCCAACCTATGTGACAGTTCAACCTCATAAAATCATATTAGTAATGATAATCAGTAAAGATTAAAAAAAAAAACACACACACACACACACACACGCGCGCACACACACACACGCACGGATCTGCAACTAGAGCACCCTTCACAACAACTGTCGTAAAAGAGAGAGAAACGATCTTGCATACATCATCACAACCAGCAGCAAAAGCAGACTCAGGAGGCAAATTATACTACTACAAGCTGCATAAAGGTAGAAAAAAATTCTGACGCTCTTACAGAACCCACCTATGAATTGCGAGGCACTCCTATAGTTCCCCCTTGAGTAAAAAACGAGAGAAAGGAAAAGCCAGACATGTACAATCCCAAACCGCCCTAATAATCAACCCTGAACAGCCAATTCCTGCAAGTGCTCGATAAAAACTTGCAAGCTCACATCATCCGTGAATATAACCTCCGCCCCGTCAACGAGCTGTGTCTTCTGAGTAACTGAAGGGTTCAGCCTGGCTAATAGAAACCGCGCTTGGCTCCCATGCTGGTCGCACTTTATGAGCTTCGGCACTGGGACCCGATCCGCCATCAATGCCTCAGCATCAACCTCCGGAGCTTCTAGAAGCTTCCGGAGGTTCTCGTGGTTTGGGCTCCTGTGGTACCCTAGCTTCCGCCACTGTGCGATCTTTGACCCGTAATGGATCACTATGTAGAAGTACGAGTCGAACAGCAAAATGACGTCCGGAGAGATTGAGCTCACGTCGAGCAGCACAGGTATAGGTGGTCCATCAAATGAATACTGAAATAGGGTTGGTTGGATCATGATGAGTGACCCCACCACCCCTTCCCGATTCAGCATCAACCTGAAGAAGGCGGTTTCATCTGGAGAGCTATTAAATACGTCGATGAACTGCGATCGTCGCAAGTAGTACATGAACTGTGGGTACAGAGAGAAGTTCGATGAGAGCCGGAACGTAGACGGGTCTTCCGGAACATATTCCCCGAACTTGGATGTGAACCTAATCAGCATCTTGTCGAGCCATCGGATGACATCTCTCGCATAGTACCTCTCTGCCCGGTGGACCGCGAGCCGAGCCATGACAGCGGCAGCTGCTTCCTGATCGAACCCTGTGGTGATCTCCGGAGATCGTGGCAGCGCCCACCTCCTTGCAGCAGTGGTGACCCTAAGGCGATAACCGCCGCTTCCGTGCCGGTACCATGTCATAAACTGAATAAAAAAGACTGTCGGCGGTTCGCCATTTCTCTCACCACCCACTTCGAAAATAAATGCAATGCACGTTCTGCTTGTCAGAGTGCTCATCTTCCAAGAACTTGTCCCACCTTCGCCGATCTCCTTCTCGCTTACCGAACTATTTTTACTGCGGAGGGACATGCACGGCCCTAGGGCCCCGCATATTTTGACCTCCTGCGAGGTTACTATATCGATTCGGGCATCAAAATCCATATTTAGGTGTTCTGCACCATCATGATTAAATATGTGCCTCAAGCATTTCTTGAATTGGTCAGATTCGAACGACTCAGCAAGCACCATAAATCCACCGGACATTTCAATTGGGTGCCTTAGCTCGGCTGCCCCAACCTGATCGAGAGAGCAAGCAAAGAGGTCAAGAACGAGAGATTTATCCGACAACCGCTGAGCCAGATGCCTGTAGAATCCACGGGCCTTCTCAGAAAAGGGAGCATTTCCATTAATAAGATCGCGGTGTGATCGAATAGGTTTACCAAGATCGGATTCTGCAATCATCCCTGGACCAGTAGTTGCAGGCCCGGATGTGAAGACCATCACACGGCCACCTGTACCGGGAGAGGAACCTTCTAGAAGGGCTACAGCTGTCGAGATGGCCGCTCCGGCGGCCCTCACAGGGCGGTGACCAGATGAACAAGCAGAGAGGGAACCAAGCTCTTCTAAGGCAGCAGTAATGTTGAACTCGCACTCAGAAACCGGCAGGAGGAAGCTTTGCTTTTGTGTTGTTCTCGGTACTGCTGGTTTGCTGTATTGAAGGTGATGATGAATGCCCAGAAACTCTTGGATCTGAAAGAAGAACCAGAAATGAGATGTCATTCAATCGGAAGCTGACATGTGATAGCACAAGTATTACTGAACAATTGATGACTACCACTACATAAAAATCATTGTTTAATTCGTAAAACCTAATTGTGATAAATACAATATATAGCTTACTGTTTGATGACAACCGTGTAGCAGCAAATCTACTACAACCAAGACTAAGAGAAGAGCTCAAAAGTGGTGGACATCCATTCTGAGAGGTTTTGAAAATCGAAGAATCCTTGTGAAAACACAAGCGCAATAATCATCTAACATTGAAACTCTAATCAATACAATCAAAACAACGCTCAAAGTACGGGAAACTGCTTTCCGAGCTAGTGATATAATATCATTCGTTTGATTCATAGAATCTTTTCGGCAATTTAGATGATTTTTAGTTCACAGGACAATTATTTTTATTCATGTACACTTGTCGCCCAATTTTTTGAAAAAAAAAAACAGAAAACAATATGTTTTTGATACTCGCCAACAGTTGAAATGCTTAATCACTGGACTAAAAACATAACAGTAGGCAGTCCCATTTCCAAATTTGTTTCCTCATATGAGCAGTTCATTATCTCACCATTATCCTCAAAATAAATAAACCAGCAGTAAGCATAACCTATCCTTCTCTTTTATCTCACTCCAAATTTCTGCAAAAATAAGTAACTAACGTAATTTGTTCCCCCGTTAGCTCATTTCTTTGTTTCTCCACATTCATCAACCAGTACTAAATCACAGCGTCTACATGTATTATATTAGTACTGCAGAGAAAGGTTTACCTTCTCCGAAGTGAGCTCTCGATCGCCGGAGAACACCAAAACTCGAGAGCACTCCGTGAAGCTGAGATCATGCACCCACACCATCGCTCCGAAGGACACCAGCCCCACCAAAGAGTTCTCTGGGAGCTGCGCCACCACGTGCAAGATCTCATTTTTTAGCGCCCGGAGCTCATCCGGCGCCGAGCACGCGTCCACCACGAACACGAACGCCGTTCCCAGCGGCCGGGCGGCGGACGATCCCGATAGCGACGCCGAGGAGCCGAAAGAAGAGGAGGAGGACGGGGAGAGCCCGAACCCGTTGGGGTGTGAGGTAGGGTTAGGGTTTTGGGAGAGGACGTACTCGACGGAGCTGTAGGTGGGGAAGAGCTCGGCGGGGAGGTTGTTCTCGCCGATGCCGGCGTAGGAGCGGGGGAAGGGGTTCTTGTGGAGGCAGAAGGGGCAGGACCAGAGGGCGGCGCGGTAGTCGACGCGGGCGAAGGGGTTGAGCGCGGCGCGGCACCCGGCGCAGAGGAGGGGGTCGTAGGGGAGGACGGGGAGGTCGGCGACGGGCGCGAGGGGGGCGCACATCACGCTCGTGGGGACGACGTGGCACCCCCCTCTGCCAGCAAGACCCCAAAAGGGGCTTCCCCTTTGGTACCCGTACACGAAAGAGAGAGAGGGAGAGTGAGAGAGAGAGAGAGTGGGGACTGGGGAGGGAGGAGGTCAGGGGTTTGTAGCCGTAGGATCGTGATCGGATGGAGTTGTAACCTTTTGGTGGAAGGAATAAGAAGGTTGAGGGAGCTGTTGACTGGGTAAGTAGGATAGTTCCCAAGCGCAGCGGTAGACGAATGGGATCTGACGTAAGAGTGTAGGCTAGGTAAGATGGTTCTTCTTTTATGTTCTAGTAACTATTGCAGGACTGCAGGACTCATATCCAAAGCTATCTGCTAGAAATAGCACTTCTGATTCTGTTTCTGTTTTCACTAACAATAGATCTTAATAGAACATCTATTGAAGCCTAACAATAGACGCTTCCGTTGTAATTGAAAGGAGAAGTAAGACTACGAGCATTGAAAGCAATAGATTCAATTTAATGCTTCAAATTTTAATGTGGGAAAGTTTTATTTGAAATATTATTTATGCAGTGTTTCCCTCGAGAAGAAAGTTTCAATCAAAACACATTTGACTCGTGCCGGGGGGCATTCTGCACTACATGCTTTGCTCCTAGTGTTGACTTTGAATACGAAGAATGTTGGTTTTTTCATCTTTCTCCATACCGGCAAAATATCAAGCAATTTATTCATCAAAGGAAGACCAACAGTAAAGAACAAATCTCCCATAAAAAGCTTCAATGAAACCAAATTTACATGGAAACAGAGGATATACATGCGGAGGAAAGGGCTTCTACGAACGAGAGAGACAACATTTTGTATAAAAGATTTGTTCTGTTACAAATGAAGTTGTCTATACGACATTGTCTATACAACTAAGAAAAATTTTACAATAGTACTAAAAGCACGATTATGTCCTCAAAGGAGAAGAGAAAAACAGAAAACGATCAAAGAGTACTTACACGAGGGCATATAGTGAGGCAGGATGGAGGCAAAAAGAAGAAGTGAAACTAATGGTCTACACTAATGCTAAAGTGAAAAAGAATAAAAGAATGTGTCAACCATTAGCAGACAAAATCATGTTATGGCTGCAACTAATTATTATGAACGTGGCACTTCTGCAAGGATGGGTTATTGTAGTTAAGATACTTATCCCAGTAGTTCTTGTATTCCCGAATCGCGCTATCGATCCACGGTTTCCTTGTCCCACTGTAGTGGATAACTGCTGCTTTCTTGATCTCTTCTCTCCTTACATTCGGGTCATTGCCGAGTCCTAGCAAGTGCCACCCCCCGTCGAGATAAGCCGTGTCGTTGTAAAATACGAGCTGAGCCAATGGCCATCCCTCGCCTGTCCGAAATTTCCTAGTTATTCCCTGTTCAAAGAATGAGAAAAACAAAGAAATTCGTCATGAGGAATTGACATCAACCATTAACGAATTATCACGAAGAAGACAAGAAGTTTGATGCAATAAAAGGTCACTTTTTTTTTTTTTCCAGTCTGCTAGTCATTATTTGACCAGAGAGGAGTCTTCTTTATACAATTCTTCCACAAGTGGAAAGGAAAAAGAAAAATGTTTTTTTTTTTGAGAAAAGAAAAAATGTTCATGCTGCTTGCTGCACTGAAGGTAGAAGATTGAACATACATGAGGCAATTAACATGTTAGACTACACCTGTTTATGTTTTTGTTTGCAGCTCAAAAGTGCTAATTGGGCGAGCGATTGTCTGTGACAAAAAAAAAAAATTTCAACCCTAGTTTCTCTAATATTACTTGTAGGCAAATCCTATAGGGTGGCCACACCCTTCATAGTCCATTAGGGAAAAAGAAAAATTGAAAAGAAATTTGAAATTACTTGCAGGATAAAAGAAAGCAAAATAAACCACGATAGCAAATTATCAACATATACGATCTCGGAAAAAGTCAGAAGAGCCCCACATGAAAGAGATTCCTCAACAAAAGCTCTGATTCAGACAGTATTCATAGAGATAGGAACATGCTACCGCGACGCAATGAGTCTGGCGAGTATATACCAATAGAGGCAGCTGAATTTTGGCCTAATTATCATCTTTTATGCAAATTAAATTCCCTCTAGTTATTGAGCTGCTCATCCTGTAAATTTAGATGTGAGGAAAAACTAGACCCTAATCCCTATATCTACAGTATTAGGTGTTCAAACTATACTAATTTGAAAATGGAGAGAAAATTAACCATAAGAACAAGTACACTCTTACCTTTTGTATCCAGTTTCCATAACTTGCAGTTAAACCTTGCTTGCGCCACTCATTCAGGTCAAACATATTCATCCCAAATGCCAACACACAAGCCTTTGGATCAAAGCTACTTGACAGGATCGGATCTGTGAAGTCAAGAAGGTCTTCCAATTGATGATTACACATCTTGACGGCACAAGTGACTTTACCCTTCATATCTATCCTCCACAGCCAGCTTAAATCTCTCTGCACCACCACATCGTGATCCAGAACCAGAATTTTATGCAAGAAAGGAAAAAGATTTGGCAGGAAAAACTGGAGGCGGTTGACGGTAGAAGTATAAGCTGGGTCTCGAATGCCGACCAGCTCTTCTGTTGGACTGAAATTAGCAGCTAGTTGTTCGTAATTATCCCAGACTAGAATGTCAATCGTGGCTGGAGTAGGAGGGTTCAACAGAAACCACATTGTTATTGCTGGAAAGTTTAGAGAATCAGTCACCACATGGAAAACGATTTTCTCAGGTTCCTGCGAGAGAGGGTGGAACAGTTTTTTGAAAAGAGAAACTATTAAATTAAAGGACATGAATGGCGCATGATACAAAAGAAAGGATAAAATGAGGCAACTGCAGTCAGGGTATCGGAAATTACTCTTTATACTGCCGCTGCAGAAGGAACAAGAATTTTCTGATTTGCAAGGCTTAAGCAACATAAAATTAAACCTAACTGTGATTGGAGTTGTTATGTAATGAGTTTGAGCAATTTTTGCAGCAAAACAAAAGTTATATACAAAGAGTAATATAGATACTCCTAATCCAAAGGAATTAAAGCGTGATTAGGACTGAAGATACTATGTATCAACAATGAGAGACAAGCGGAAACCATTATTGAGGACGGGCTATCTTGTAAATTATTCCATAGATCGAAACCAATTTTGAAAAATATGTAGTAAATTCTGTAAATTCCCAAACTCAGAAGGTGCTCCGCTCGTCCTAGTATGCTGGGCACATCTAAACCACATTAAATGATCTTTGCAGGACGCAATATAACAGAGTGGTGATAAATAGGCATTGACAGAGGAAATCTTACCTGAGATGAGGAAATCGTTGAGTTCACAACTACTGCACATGCTAGCACATTGTCCGAGAATACAGCATAATGATGCAAGTAAGGCTTCTGCACTTTGTGTCTGTCCACCAAGAGTTTGTGATCCTTGGGATTAGAGGTGAAATACTCTGAAGTGAGCCGCAATGACAAGCACTGGATACCCTTAGGTAGGGATGTAGAAGCAACATGCACGAGATACAAGAGTTCATTCTGTACAGTTCTCAACTCTTCTTCTTTTTTCTCCAACGAGGAACGTATTTTGTATGCCCTTTCTGAGCAATCCGGATAAGCCCTGTGGGCTTTGGACAAGGTTGCTTCCATTGCTCTGATTGTCTGCAAAGCACTGTGTAGAAAACAATGATAGATTTTGGAAATTAGCTAGCATGATTCATAATCAATTCTTTTTGGACGGCTGTTACACCAATCTGTTCATTAAGTACAATCTTGGTCACAAAATTGACCTCTATTTCAATTTCATCCCACAGTTTTAATTGTGACAATCCTTCTAGTAGTTTAGCATCTATAATGGTGCCACATCAGAACCATCATCCAAACTACCCTTAGAATGAAAGGAAACTTTGAAGATGAAAGTAAAATCAAGGTCAACCTGAAGGGACCAAGTTGAAGCTTTGAGGATGATTATTAAAATCACAGTCAAACCTCAGGGACTAAGTTGTTATTGTTAATAAAATTGATTATGAAATCGAAATTCAAGTCAAATTGCAAGGACTAAATTCATAGTTGATCCTCCACTTGTTCTTTACCTTTTAAGTCCATTTCTTCTCATCACAAGAGATATAAATGAGAACGATATGGTTTGTCATAGTATTTTCAGAGACTGGAGAGCAAATTTGCCCTTACCTCATTGAGAAATCAGAACTTTTGTTGGCTTGACCGAGTGCTTTTTCTATGTCTCTGGTTCTCAGCTTCAGCTCTTGTCTCAAGAGAGTGTTGTTGGCTTTAGGGACAAAGTCCAAATAAGCCTTAGCCATGATTAGCTGATCTTCCATCTCCCATATCCTCTCCTTTGTCCCACCTAGAGTGTATAATCGTTTAGTGTCTTCTTCTAGAGTTCCTTGATCAGATAACTCACTCATCTGCATTAAGTGTTAGATGTATAATATACGTAGTTTCTTGCCGAAAAAGCTTCAGGTTATGAAATTAAACCAGTCTGTGTAGTCAGATCTGATGATGGATGTCTAAAAATACGAAAATGTTTGACAATGACAAGTATTGCGCCACTTGATCCTTGTGTATAGGAAATTTTTTAGACAAGCAGTGACTATCTATAAATATTTCAGCATCCTTTCTTTTAGTTTTCAAATTAAGATAATGTTGATAGAGCTACCTATGAACAGACATTCTGTAAGCTAGTTACCCCAAGATTCCTATATCAAGAATCGCCAATAGCTACTGAAAAAAGGTAGAATGGAGCCAGCATTTAATGGACTGAAAGAGCAATGAAGAGAAAAAACAGAAGGAAAAGATAAGTAAAAGGAAAAGGCATAACAAGCTAGAGAGTAACTCTCGGGCAAATATTGAGTTACAAGGTACGACATGGCCAGTTGCCTATGACGGTTTTCTCATAAGTCTTCTTTTTCTGGATGTTTTTTTAGAGCTAGTGTAGTGAAACTAGAATAATTGCATTATTGTTGCAGCTGTGTTGATAGATTACCAAGTTGAAAAGCAAATCAAATACTATATAATGAAAAGCACTATGATTGTATTCCTCTCTAACTAGCTTACTCCATCTTTCTGGACATAGAACCTTCTTATAAACATAAGTTCGCGTTCCCATTTCGTCAGCAAAATGACAAAATCCATCAGGCGATAAAATAAGATTTAGACTCATTCCATATCAGAATCCGATATAACAAAAGAGGCATACCTCCTCGGTGGTGGCAATTGTTACATTATTCTCATGAGTTCCTGTATTTCCATCATTGTCAGATTGGCCATCTTTAACTGACGGAAAAAAAAAAGAAAAAAAAAGAGAGAGAAAGAAATGAGACAAACAAGACATTAGGACAGAGAAGATCAACAGCCTTCCAATGTCCTTGTATTCCCAGGTGTTACCTCTGTTTACTGTGTCACGAGACTCACTATTTTGATGCACATTTTCCTCTGGTCCTTTAAGTTCTTCGCCTGCATCCTAAGTCCCAAAAAATACATAGAACTAAGATTAAGCACCACTTAATTAAAGCATATCTTAACCAAGATTTCGAAGAATATAACCTGGCCGAAGAGATCCAGAGTGGTGGAATCAGTGGATTGACCCTGCATCAGAGAACAGAATAAGAAGATATCTTAATAATAGAAAAAATTCAGCAGAAAAATGCACAAAAAAATGAATGGGGAATCGAATCGAACATACCGGATCCTTATTAAGCAAGTAGTCTCTCTCTGGATCAAAGAAACGAACTAAGAGCATCGATTAGAACATAAGTGAGTTCAACACGCACGATCCACCAAAGAATCCGTTCAATGGCGAAGAAGAGAAAGGAGATGGAGGATTACTAACTCGGATCACTATCCTCGAGAAATGGATCAATCCCAAAGTGCAGGTGGATGATGACCGGAAGGATACCGACGATCCCTAACAAAAGCGCCGCGACGAGGAAGTACCTCGGATAGCAAAAGGGAAGCCTCATCGCGAACTAGGGCGGCGTCGGCGGCGGCGGCGGCGGCGGTGGATCTCCCCGGGCATCAACGGGAACTCGAATCTAGGGTTGATGTTAGGGTTCGGGTTTGAAGAACTCTCCAATGGCGAAAATGGGGAGGAGAAGAAGAAGAAGAAGATGGGAGACGAAGAGGCTGAGTTTTAAAATATGTGGCGGCATCGTCCGAGGGGTATTTATAGAACCTTCAAGACGTCTTTAAGAAGCGTGCGAGCGTATTTTGTTACTTGGAGTTGTGTGTTTAGGGGCAGCACTGGATCATGAGACTGGAAACTAGATGCGATGAGAAAGAGTGAGACGGTTTCAGTTAGTTACAGAGAACCGGGATTCGGTCGACGCCTCCCAAGTCCCAACACGAGGGACTCTTTTAGCATCAATCATATGTCGCCACGTGTGCGCTCAAGGAAACCGCTTAGGATAGCAATGAACGGTAGAGATCGAGATGACGGTTGTTGAACGGTGGATATCAGGCATTGCATTCGACGCTTCAAACGATGGGCCCAGGTTGTTAATAGGAATGGTAGGCCCAACAATGGAATTTGAATTAGGCTAATCCCAGTTGGGCTTAGAGATAGGAGATATAAATGAGCCCAATCCCAGTTGAAACTACTCCGGTCCAACAGATAAGCTTTTCCTTTTTGGGTTTAACCCAACTCACTATATCTATATCTCTGGGTGTGATCTACTAACTTTAATTTGATGCAAAATCACAGACATGTGGCCCAAATTTTTTTAGAAAGTGTTTGGATTGGGGATAAGGGGAGAGATAACCCCTTATCCCTCTTTATACCTAAACGCAAATTTTTTATCTGAGAATAGTAGTTTTCGGATTTCTAAAATAATCTAGTATAACTATTCCTACCAACACCTCTATTTTTTATATATAATTACCTATTATTTTTCTTATTCCATATTATCTATCCAAACGCTATTTCTCTTATTCCCGGAAATAACCCAATTTTCATTCAAACGCTATTTTTTTTATTCCTATACTTGTACCTATTCTCGTAATAGCTAGTTCTTACTTATACCTAAATCAAACGCTACCTTAGAGAAAAATAACTATGTCGCATTATATGAAAATTCGAATTTTCTCCATTAACTTACTGGGATCATGCGAGATGAGTTTTGCTTAACATAATTGCACCCCATACCCAAGGAATAAGAGTATTAATCATCAACCACAACTTAACATATCATTTTGTTTAATGGCCTACAAGTCCATAAATGTCCCCCTTGATATTGGATAGTGACAAAGAATGATGATGACCAAGTGGATAAATATAGTAATTCTGGAACACTCATTACATGAAAAGAATTCAATTTTTGTCCATTTGTTCTGGTCAAAGATAAGCTAGCGTTCCAAGTAGTACTAATACAATCTCCATTTTCCAACTATTTTGTTTTTACTAAGAATGAAAACTTGGACCTTGGAGCTTCAACAATCTTTTTCTTCAAATGCCCAATTGTCAGGTTCCCTTGGGCATCTTACAAGTTTAAGCAAAATTTGTTTTGATCTCTAAAACAACGTAATAATTTACCATATAAAATTATTATTATCTTTTCCGCAATCATCACTCAGCCTCACCTCGTTCTTGTACCAAATAATACGAGTGTATTCATCCGTAGTTTGCACGGTTTTAAAATTTTGTCATTCATATGATGTAAAATATATGTGGTAGTCTCACGTCAGATACTGTTTTCATTAAATCTTAAGTAAAAGCAGAGGAGAAGAGGAAAAGGAAAGAAACGTTTGTGGAAAAAATCAAAATGGCAAATTACAATTGCGAATACTTCCGTGGCTGCTTCAACTTTACTACGTAGTCATTTTCCTCATTAACGGTGCACGTGTGGGACAAAAATCTCGGTCCAAATAGCACCTAACCCAGAACAATACTGTTCCCAAATAACACAACCCGACGAATCAGGAAACAAAGGTAACAAAAGGAAACACACGCACCGTTACAATGAAAAGTGTTAGTATGTATTAATAGCCCCTGTACTATCCAACTTTGCAACTCCGACTATATTTTATTTTTTTATATAAATATTTTAGCCTAGTAATTCTTACAGTACGATTAATTCGGACCTTCTATGAAATGATTTGAGATTTTGATTCATTCCAACTACCATTGAAAATGTTATTTCGCAATAAAAAGTTAGACCTTTTCTATTATTTAAAAGGAAGGTATTAATATTTAGGACTGTAATAAAATTTTCAGTGTTCAGAATTTAAATATTTCAAGATAAAAAGTATACAGACCAAAACGTACTTTTTTGGATAGTACAGGGACCATGCGTACATTTTGCCCCAATAAAGGCGCGATTCCACTCGAAAGTTTGTAGTACTTTCATTTATACAACAATATACGTTCAGTAAAAAACGACCAAAACCCCCAATCCACGCGCTCTCCTCCTCCTCCTCCTCCTCCTCGATCGAACCCTCTCCAATTTCGCTTCTCCGATCCGCGCGGCGGCGATGTGATCGCCCTGCCCCCCTTCTCTCGGAGCTCCGGCGAAGGGAAGCGGCGCCGAGAGATGTGAGCTCCGGGGGCGGGCGCAAATGGCGTGGGACGCCGCGGCGGCGGCAGTGCCGGTGGTGGTAGCAGAGGCGCAGGGCGGGGTTAAGAAGGCAGCGGCGGCGGCGAGGAACTGGATCCTGTTCGATTCGAATGGGGAGGGGACGATTCTGGATGTGGACAAGTACGCGATCATGCATAGGGTCGAAATAAACGCGCGGGATCTCAGGATTTTGGATCCCTTACTATCGTATCCATCCGCTATACTGGGGCGCGAGACAGCAATCGTGCTCAATCTCGAGGTTTCTGATGAATTTTCATTAATTTATTTAATTAGTTTACTAATTTTGTGTGTGTGTTTTTTCTTTTTTTTTAGTTGCTGATTGGTTTAATTTTGGCCTTTGGAGCAGCATATCAAAGCGATAATTACTGCTGAAGAGGTATCATAGGAAGAAACTTTAATTAATTTTATCATGAATTTATACTTTAATCTTCTAATTATCACGATTACTCTCTATGATTTGCCATTCTTCAATAATCTGATTATAGCTTACTTTCTGTTCAGTTAAATTAGACTATTTTCAATTGATTTGGCATTTGCTTTACTCGACACTTGATCTATTAAGCTTGGCATCTCTGTGGTTTGATCTCTGCTAGTAAAAAGGAAGAGCGAGGAAGAGAGAGCTAAAGATTACTACATATTTTGCTTGTGAAAAACTTGATACAATATCGTGCTTCTTAGTTGCTCGGTTGTGGATAGTTAAGTGTTTTATTTGTTCTGATTAGGTGTTGCTTAGAGATCCTACGGACGAGAATGTTGTTCCAATCGTGGAGGAGCTTCGGAGGCGCCTACCACCAGCTAGTATTCTTCAGCAAGGGCAGGGTGAAGGGAAGGAGAACTTAACTAGCCAAAATGATGCAGAAGCTGGTGAGGAGGATGGTATGTTGCATATACTCATCATATTTACCTTTCCAACCATGAAAGCTCTTTTCTGTTTAACAATCGGGTGGATTAAGATGCTATTATATGTGTAACAGGGTATTTGCTAATATAATGTTATGGTCACACATTATCAATGTAATATATTGTCACCTATTCTACACTATATACATCGTGATATGTTATGCGGCCCTATTATTTGTCGTGACAATATATCACGCTTAACAGAATAGCAGTATATGCTCAGTATTCTTATTGTGTGGTATGTTACTTTATAACACTTAGCATATTTCTTGGCTATTTTATCTTTTGCTATGGGAGTCTTCTTAATCTCTCAAGCTGCTAATCTTATCAAATGCAGAGTCTCCATTTGAGTTCCGTGCCCTGGAGGTTTGTTTAGAAGCTATTTGCAGTTTCCTTGATGCTCGAACCACAGAGCTAGAGACTGCGGCCTACCCAGCTTTAGATGAACTAACCTCCAAGGTTATATTTTCTTTTGGTTTTGATTAACAGATAGAATTCACTTTTTCAAAAGACTTATCTTATATCAACCTGCTTGCGTGTAGCGCTGTAATAGTTTCTGGATTTTCCAAGGATATTGCAGCCTGTAACAGGTTAAGATAGATTTGAATAGGAAACATTGCACCGATTTAGTAATGGACACAATATCATGTAGAAGATCTAACCAGAGGTGGATATTCACTGGAGCTACAATGATATCCATTATTTGTATGTGTGATATACTTGTAAAACTCATGAGCTCACACCTTATTCTACTCTTCTACATTCATAATTACCCTTTAACACTTGGTTTAATGGAGTATCGTGACCAAGATAAAGCTGAACTGAATAATAATAGAACCACCCTAAATCAATGACTTTGTTGTTGTTGTTGTCGTCTATTCTTCTTCCCCTCTTCAGACTCAAGTTTTCAATTCAATCATGATGCAGATTAGCAGCCGTAACTTGGACCGGGTGCGAAAGTTGAAGAGTGCTATGACAAGGTTGACTGCTAGGGTTCAGAAGGTGTGACACCCTTCCCATTGCTCCATCTTTCTTTACATTTCCCACACACCCCACCCNCCCTTTCTTGGTAATCCCCATTTGTATCCTCTTTTGTGGATTGTTTTCTACTATCTGGCTGTTTTGCAAGCTTTTATCTAGTTGTTTATGATATACTAATCTCTGCACCCTGATGGAAGACCAATTCTGGTGAGCTCTGTTATGTAGTTGTATCACCAACTTTGCTGCCTTCACCAGGTTAGAGATGAGCTTGAACAACTACTGGACGATGATGATGACATGGCAGATCTTTACTTGACAAGAAAAATGACTGGTGCTTCCTCTCCTGTGAGTGGTTCTGTTGCACCCATTTGGCTTCCCACATCACCAACAATTGGCTCAAAGATATCAAGGGCGAGCAGGGCAAGTGCAGCAACTATACATGGAAATGAGAATGACGTTGAGGAGCTCGAAATGTTGCTTGAGGTCATAAAACAACACTCCTTTCCTATCATGGCTGGTTCAGAATGTGAATAAAATAAGTTAAATTTGAGTAATGATATCTGCTGTGCTTGCGTGGATTCTAAGAATTTTCCTTTAACTATGTAGGCATACTTCATGCAAATTGATGGCACGTTGAACAAACTGAACACAGTAAGTCGGAGACTGAGCTGACTATGGTTATTAAGCAAAATAATCACTCATTCTTTCCCATTCATCTTGCAATGTGCTGTTGCTTGGGTTGGAGAAATCATTTGTGTTTTCATTCGACTACTACAATTGTTATATTGATGTAAAACACTCTTTATAATTTCTTCCCAGTTGCGTGAGTATATTGACGACACAGAGGATTACATTAATATCCAGGTATTCTTCTTCTTCTTCTTCTTCTTCTTATTGTTTTTAAAACATCTGTAAATAAGTTCATTGGGGTTCAGGATGAACATATTATGAACTCATGGCAAATTCTTGCTAATGCAGCTCGACAACCATCGAAATCAATTGATTCAGGTATGAGTTATTAGACTCTTTTCCCCACTGGCAAATCTTTCTTTGATAATCTTTATTTTCAAATGCTATTATCCTATCTGGGGCACATGCTTTATTTCATACCATAGTTAGTTTATCGACTGCATGCTTTAGTTTATACAATGGCCCATGAACTTCTGTGTATTCCAATTTTGCTTTTTTTGTCCTCAAAATTTTAACAGCATTAATTATATATACTGTGGCAGTTGGAGCTATTCTTAAGTTCTGGGACAGTGTCCCTCTCGATTTACTCATTGGCCGCAGGTATATTTGGAATGAATATACCATACTCATGGAATCAAGACCATGGATATATTTATAAATGGGTAATTTTCTACTGATGAATCAAAAACTATTTTAGCGATGAATACATTGATCTGGCTCAAATTTTTTTTTTTTCATTATGAACAGGTGGTCCTTATTTCTGGACTAGCGTCTGCCTTTGTGTTCATCTTAATTGTTGCATATGCTCGCCACAAGGGCCTCGTCGGATCTTGATTGCTTGAGAGGCACACACTCAGTTGAGGAACTAAAATATCAATTGTTATGTTCCCTACCACACAAATATTATACCATAATTGACTTGCTCTTGTTCAGTCTCATTTAGTCGCTAATGAGACTTTGTGATAAAAGTCAATTAATTGATAATCCAACATGGAGACATCGCCCATGTGGCTCATTGATTGTAACTCAAAATGTTTTAGGTTTTATTATGGAGGCAAAAAAAAAAAGAAAAAAAGTGTTGTCACATTCAATGATGTTAAAGAAAAAAAAAATCATTGTCCAACAAATTATCAAAAGAAAACTTTTTTTAGCACTTGACATGAACCGAGTGTAATTAACGTGGAAATAATTGTTCTGCTTCTTGTTCATCATCCAGAGGTAAAATTAGAAGTTTGAATTTTTACTTTTCCGATGGATTATATATATTACAAGGAGAGTCGCTGCTTTTGAAATTTGTGAATATTTCGGTGAACAGAAGATTTTGTGCTGTGTCGAGTTCAAATGTTTTCTTGGCATAATTCACTCGTTTTAGTTTTTAAAGTTGCATTTGCAATTAGTTGTGGTAAGTTATCTTGGTTTGAAAGGGAAACAAGTTACTTGTTGAATCAGGCCCAATAACAGGAAGCCAATTTTTGCTCTCCCTTTTTTAAACAAAAAAAGCGAGAAGGTTCCGTTTTGCCTTTTGTACGAGTTTTGTAATTCTATTTCTGTGTAATTATTAGGACTTTTGTGTTTAGGAAAATGCATTAGTAATGGTGTGTGAACTTAAGATGATGATGTGATTACTTAAGTCTTTCCAAGCCCTACACTACAGTGACTATGTTTTTTTTGGAGAGATAGGTAGCACGCTACCCGCTTCGTTTATTTTATTTAGAAATAAACTTAGCTGTAAATGTGAATCAACTAGGATTCGAATTTGGGTCTCGAGTATCAATCACCAAGTCTTTTGCCACTTGCTTTAGAAACAGTCGGTGCTACAGTGACTATGTTGTTTTCCACTTTTGATGAGGAGCTTCTGTTACATACTAGATATCATAATTATACCTCGGTGGCCCATTGCTTCTTTTTATGCAAAGATTCGATTAGTTTTTGGCCCAATCTAGACATCGACTACGTTCAATATGGTTGGAACTCTAGCTGTACTATTTTAATATACTTGTCCTAAGAGTTGTAAGTAAACATTTAAAAACTTCAAATTGAAGCTCTCCATGTAAAGCATTGGATAGGTATTACTCATGTTGTTGCAGTTCGATATTTGTTTTATAAAAGTTAATGATAAATCGGCTAATTTATAGAACTATGCCATAATACTATTAATAGCACAAAATTATTGGTGCTATTATATTTTTAGCTCTTGAATAAAGCGATTATGGTTAGGATGATAGTAATGTTTTTAATGTTTAGTGAATGGTTGGTTGAATAATATAATCTAACAGATAAAAATGATTAAAGAGATTGATCTAACCGTAGAAAGTTTGGTAGCGCCAAGTGCTTAGTGCTATAGATAGCATTGCAGCCGGACTCCTAATTTATATTCTTAACAGAGTGGATTAGCACAAAAGAACTATGCATCTGTATAATAAACGGGTCAAGTCCGAGTATAACATAACGAACCCGACCCATTAGTGCCCAGTCTTGGGTGCCTTTCTGGGTACAATCAATGGGTGCCCGTAAGAAGGCAACAGGGGAGATTATTCAGTGGGAAGCTGGACAGGGAAACGGTCTAAAGAGGAGAATGCCTCAAACGGGTCTCTCGATAAAATCGCAGGAATAATAGTGAGACGGCAACAACAACAACAACAGTTGCATTTTTATTATTATTATTATAATTCATTTATTTATTATTTAATCTTTACCTATCAGAACACAAATCACTTGAGAGAGAGAGAGAGAGACAGAGAGAGAGAGAGATGGAAAAAGCAGAGAAGAGGGATAAAAGAAGCCACTTTGTCCGTTACTACCTGAGACCCTGAAGAAGAACACGGAGCTCTACTTGTTCAGCTGTGAGTAAAAATGTAAAATAGTTATTTTCTTTTTCCTTTTTTTGGTTAACATGGCTCTGTTGTGGTTTTGTGATGTGGGTTCTTAGTGTTATTTATTTGTGTGATGATGCGCCTATTTGGTTTCTTCTGCCCATTTAATCAATTAGTTTCAATCGCTAGATGTTTTTTTGTTTCTCTAATATTTGTGTAGTAATTTGTTGGGTTTTTCTTCATTTCGTATAGGGTGGAATGTGCTACCTGCTAATAGTCCCATTTGTCTTAAATCTTATTATTTCATTAGATGAGGCTTTTTTTTTTTTTAATTCTGGTAAAAATGGAGTTTTTTCATCTTTAAAAGTTGGGGCATGACGCATCATAGTGCCCAAAGAAGCATATTTTCATACTACTTTGCATTGTTTTTGATTTAGTTCTTTTTTTCTCATTGATGTACTAGATTAAATATTCTTACACTATAAATGACTTGTTGAAAACTAACAACTCCCCTTTTTTTTTTTTTGGTTTGGTGTCTGTTTTCCAATGCCAAAGTTGAGTGAGTTGTTGCATGTAATTTTCCCTATAAATTCCACATTTTCATCTCAATATACTTACAGTCTCATCTGCGCGGCGACCGTAGAAATATGAGTGCCCAATCTAAGAAGAGAACTGTGGTAGAAAACGGCGATGGAGGGATCGACATGGCCCTCGCAGCCTCAATCGCAAACAGTGAGGACTTGGGCCCAATCATAAGGCACACCTTCGAGACTGGAAAGCCTGAGGCCCTCTTACACCACCTCAGGAACATCGTCAAGAAGAAGGAAGTCGAGATCGAGGAGCTCTGCAAACTCCACTATGAGGAATTCATCCTCGCTGTCGACGAGCTTCGCGGCGTGCTGGTCGATGCCGACGAGCTCAAAGGCATGCTCTCTACTGAGAATTTCAGGCTACAAGAGGTTGCGAGCGATCTTCTTCTGAAGATCGAGGAGCTTCTTGAGTTGTACTCGATTAAGAAAAATGTCACGGAGGCCACCCAAACATTAAAGATTTGCATACAAGTGTCTAACCTATGTATCACATGCAATCGACATGTATCAGAGGGTCGGTTTTACCCCGCGCTAAAGACTCTGGATTTGATCGAGAAGGACTATTTACATAGCATTCCCATGAAGGCTTTTCGGAAAGTGATTGAGAAGCAAATACCGACAATGAAGTTGTACATCGAAAAGAAAGTTTGTAGTGAGTTCAACAATTGGCTAGTGCACATAAGGAGCACCGCGAGGCAGATTGGCCAATTGGCTATAGGTCAAGCTGCGGCAGCTCGACAGAGAGACGAAGAGATGCGGGCTCGCCAGAGAGAAGCAGAAGAGCAGAGCCGTTCTGTCGTCAGCGATTGTGTATACACCTTGCACACCGAGAATAGTGATGAAGATTCGGTTCTGGAATTTGATCTCACCCCCGTTTACCGGGCTTACCACATTCATACCTGCCTTGGTATTGGGGAGAAGTTCCGTGAGTACTACTACAAGAATCGGCTCATGCAACTTAACTTAGATTTGCAAATTTCGACGGCTCAGCCTTTTCTCGAGTCTCACCAACCCTTCTTTGCACAGATAGCCGGATTTTTCATTGTAGAGGACCGAGTTCTGCGGACTGCAGGGGGTTTACTATTAGAGTCGCAAGTTGAGACGATATGGGAAACAGCTATTGGCAAGATGACGTCTATTTTGGAGGAACAATTCGCTCGTATGGATACTGCGAGTCACCTCCTCCTTATTAAGGACTTTGTGACCCTTCTAGGTGCAACTCTAACTAGATACGGTTATCGGGTCACCTCTTTACTCGAAATTCTTGATAATAGTAGAGACAAGTACCATGATCTTCTACTGAGCGAGTGCCGGAAGCAGGTAAATGACATTCTGACAAATGATCCACTTGAACAAATGGTTATAAAGAAGGAATATGAATACAATATGAATGTCTTGGCATTCCATCTCCAATCGTCAGATATTTTGCCTGCTTTTCCATATGTAGCGCCCTTCTCTTCTTCCGTGCCTGATGTCTGTCGAATCGTGCGGTCCTTCATTGAGGACTCATTTAGCTACTTATCATATGGAGGCATTATGAACTTCTACGATGTTGTGAAGAAGTATTTAGACAAACTTTTGATTGAAGTGTTGAATGATAGTTTGCTAACTTTGATTCATAATAGCAATTCGGGTGTGTCACAGGCAATGCAAGTAGCGGCAAATATTACAGTTCTCGAACGTGCTTGTGATCTTTTTCTCTTGCAAGCTGCCCAACTTTGTGGAATTCCTAGACGTCTCATTGAAAGGCCTCATTCTGGCTTGACCGCTAAAGCTGTACTAAAAGCCTCGCAGAATGTTGCATACAATTCCTTACTAAATTTAGTTAATTCCAAGTTAGATGAGTGTACGACGCTAATGAACAGTATCAATTGGACGACCGACGAGACCTCAGAACACGGGAATGATTACATCAATGAGGTCCTTCTCTTCCTTGAAAGCCTAATTTCGGCTGCTCGACAAATTTTGCCTTTAGAAGCTCTTTACAAGGTTGGAATCTGTGCTTTAACGCATATGTGTGATAGTATTGTGGGTGCATTCCTTAGCGAAAGTGTGAAGAGGTTTAATCTTAATGCCGTTATGGGCATCGATAATGATTTGAAGATGTTGGAGTCTTTTGCGGACGAGAGGTTTTACAGCTCGGGGTTGAGTGAGCTGAGGAAAGACACGAGCTTTAGAGATTGTTTGGTGGAAGCCAGGCAGTTGATTAACCTTCTGGTAAGCAATCAGCCGGAGAACTTCATGAACCCTGTTATAAGGGAGAAGAATTACGGTGCTTTGGACTACAAAAAGGTGGCCGCTATTTGTGACAAGTTCAAGGATTCGCCTGATAGACTTTTTGGGAGTCTTTCGAACCGCAATACGAAGCAAGATGCTCGGAAGAAGTCGATGGATGTGCTGAAAAGAAGGCTGAGAGATTTTAGCTGAAGTTTATTGTGCTCTGTGCAGAACCATTCTCTTTTCTTCTACAGTTCTTATTCGGCAGTGTCCAATTTCTTTGTCTCTCGGCGACGAATGCCGACTTGAGATTATTGATCTCAAAATTTTGGATCGTCAACTTTCTCTGTTCCCATAATTTCTTAACTGTGTGCAGTTTTTCTCTCTCAAGCTTACTAATCTATCTCTGTTCCTCTGTGATCACTTGTTTATTTAACTATTTTGTTATAATAATTTTATGACACAACTCCTCAAGGGGACTCTATCTATCTGTGTCTTTTTATTTCATGCGTTATCTGCTTATGGAGGCTCTAAGATATTTCGATCTTTTCTTCGTAGAGAGCTTAGAATGTGAAGCAATAGAGTATCTCTTTTCGGTCTTTTTTTCTCTCTCCGCAGCTTGTGTTCGGGCAATACGAAAAAATAAATGCTATAAAGTAAATAGCAAATAGCTTGGTTTCTGACAATCGGAAAATTACTTAGCATGTTTATTCGCAATTATTATTGCCATTTTTCGCTTGCGGTATGCTCTTCAGAAGGAAAGGAGTGTTCAAATTTTATGACAAAACACATTGGATCGCAATGCATGCATCTTTTTTTTTTGCCTTTTCTGACAATGCCTGGAAATCCATTTCAATGCAGATTTATGTGAAAACTCGCGAAACTCGGCTCAATGAATCTGCATGAAATAGTAAGCTGGAAAATAGGAAGAAGAGAAGATAGAATCAAATCATTGTGAAGCCACGCAAATTAGTACTTCTCTTATTATTGGCTACAATTTAGTCATTTCACTTCCACATATATTCCTTATTGTAGTTCTACTTGTATTTCTCTCTGCTGTAGTTCTTGCTCTTTATTAAGTGATTCTTTTCTATACATGGCAACTACGTACACTTCACTTCAACACGCGAGTGTGAAAGTATCAGCTAATTCACTGTTCATAGTTCATACACTTATCACCTTTCCAAAACTAAATAAGATAGAAATTAATTTGGCTAAATTGTTTCAGTGATTCCTGGCCTTTACATGAGGTTGCGCTTTAGCTCTCAACATTTTAGTTGTCGTGCATGTTTATTTGCCGTAATCTTCACTCTCTCATTCGATGTTTCTGATGAAATCAAACATGGAGACCTAATTGCATCCGTCGTAACGAGATTATGAATTCACATCACTGTCAAAATTTAACTAAAATTCTAGATTACCAACCAAATTAAGGTTACGAATCAGATTAATAATCTCATGAAAGTTAGAGAATCCTTGGTACAATTTATCCTTAAAATATATGCACACTTTTCTGCTTTCTTAATTAATTACTTGGTCATTGATCGAGTCAAATTAGATTGTATTTTTCGCATTGGCTTTGAGAGTGGACCTCCTCAAATTGTTCTGACGTGTTACATATTCTTTCCCATTAATTAATGGTCGACAATCCTTTTTTTATTAACATTTCCGTATTTTGGAAACGACATATCCACTCCGAGAAGTAATAGTAAAGTAAAATGGCGAACAAAATGCTCGAGCCTTTTACGCAAAAGCAAAAATGAGTTTCTTCCGTTCCAAAAGAAGCAGTTTTAATTACAATTAAAAAGATCTTTATTAATGTAAACAAAAAAAATAATAAAAATGAGTGTAATTCATGCATCATCTTTGCTACGTACATTTATAGCAAAATATTGTAGTAAAGTGGAGTAATGCTAATATAAGAATATAAGTGGTTGACATACGTAAGAACTATTCTTGAAACAAGTAGATTGGACTAGAAAATTCCCTTCTTTTCCAGGAATATGTTGTATTTTGATTGGTGAAGTTCAAGGATCCATGCTACACCTGGTCCAAGCGCTACTACTAAGAATCTTTTTCTTTTTTTTCTTTTTTTTTTCATTTGAACTATTTTATCATCCAACTGAATATTTTCATCTTGTCGAGCATTAAACAAATATTATTAACTCAATCAAATGGCCATATTCTTCTTAATTAGACAATTACTTGTTAACACGACCGGACGAAATTACTCGTGTACAAATTCTATGTGGAATATTTATTAATTCCGTCTGAAAATTTGATTTAAACTTTTTTTTTTAAAACTACCTAAACAATGCCACTGTTACGTTGTAATAATTAATTTTAATTTTAATTCTGATTTTGATGGGGCGTCTTATTAATAGGACACTACTAATTGCATCATCCGCTGCAATAACTATGGTGAGGGCGATATCTTAAAATGCAACTTTAAGATGCGTGCTATTCACTGCTCGCGATCTATTTATAACGTACGCACCAGTCGTTGTATGAACTATGAAGCGAAGTCTCTCACACACGCACCCGCACACGGTGCTATTCTCACCCCCCACTTTTGCTCAAACCTCACGCCCAAATCCACGTTATTTTCCCGCAAGCGAGTAGAAGAGAGAGAAAGAACGAGCACCCCAAATTCCGAAAATACCCCTCTCCTCTTCTCCCTTTTATTTATACTCTCTCTCTCTCTCTCTCTCTCTCTCTCTCTCTCTCGTCTCCCTCGTCGTTCCTTCGATCCCCTCCTCTTCTCCCCCTCCCCATCCAACGAATCCCCGAACCTCACCCCAAACACCTCACCGCAGTTCTCCTACTCCGTGGTCACCTCACCGTCCCCCGCCGCATCTTCGTCGTCCTCCGATCCCCCCCTCCTCACCCCTCCCCCGCGTCGCGTCCCCACCCAATGCGCGACACGGTCCCTTAGCTTCGCCGCGGCCGCGCTCTACAGGGCTGCTTCAGCTGGGGGCTTGCGAGCGGAGGGAGCATGGCCGCCGCGGCCGAGCCCTCGTCGCCGCCGCCGCCGCCGCAGGTGGTGAGGGTGAGGAGGGAGCTCCTCACCTCGCGCATGACGTGCCCCCTCTGCAACAAGCTCCTCCGCGAGGCCACCACCATATCAGAGTGCCTCCACACGTGTGAGTCCCCTCCCCCCCCACCCCCCCCGCTTCTTCGTCCCCCCACCCCCACCCCAACCCCCTTGCTCCTCCTCCTCCTCCTCGGCCGATTCTGTGATCCGAGTCTCTCCTGTTTTGGGGATTTTCGATTGCTTCATCTCTTTTCCATCATTTTTGGACGTGAATTTGTGGCCGTTTCGGGTTTTTCTGTTGCGGGGTTCTCTTATTTTTCGGTTTTATGGCATGGGTTTCTCGTATCATCTCGTGAAATTTCGTTATCCGCGTCTTTCGCGTTCTTTCATGTATAGTTTAGTGTTTTTGCTCAAAGCAACATTAAAAAGATGGCCTTTTTGGCATTAATTTCTCTCGTTCACTCGAGAGATTTACGTGAATATGTTGGTGGTTGCTGTTGCGGAGGTTGGGGAGAGCTTGTTGGGGTGTTTTGGTTGGAGAAAGTTGGTATCTTTTTCGTGTTTAGTTCTATTAATCGACACACCTAGTGCGAGGAGTAAACGAGCTCGGTTCATGCGGTGATTGATCGCATTGGAGATTTCGTTGTTTCATTGGCG
Organism: Ananas comosus; assembly: GCF_001540865.1. Classification (NCBI taxonomy): domain Eukaryota; kingdom Viridiplantae; phylum Streptophyta; class Magnoliopsida; order Poales; family Bromeliaceae; genus Ananas; species Ananas comosus. Next base: position 557,973 of record NC_033621.1, read on the forward strand.
TTCAAAGCATCACATAAGAGTAGTTGCTATGTATATATACGCACAAGCTTTAACTTTATCTTCAGTTCAGAGTTTGTAGCAGTGCTATATTCAGGAGTATAGTAGTAAAATTGGAAGAAATAGATTGTGGGTTCGTGAAACACCATTTCAAATCTCGTCGAGTGGGGAGACATCAATCAATTATAAGATGTGTGTGCTAAAGATCTGCTTACTGTGTGGACTACCATTTTAGAACATTTGATACTGCTAATCACTGATCGACTTAGTCCGTCATGATCATTTACTTTTTTTGTTTTGTAAACGAATTTGTTCTGTTGTTTGAGTCGTTAAGTTGCATGTTTTTTTTTTTTTTTTTTCAATTGTCATACATTTTATTAGGAAGATTATGCCATTAAAATATTCGTCTTTTCCTACGATGTTGTGACACACCTTCGTTAGCTACTAATCTTTTGCTATATTTAGTTATTTGTCAGAGAAAAGTTTTTTTTTTTTTCTGTTTTTAATTCAGTTTAATGAAATTTCATATGGCTTTGCTGGAAAATATATTATTGCACTTACCTATGCGTTTTCTTGTTATTTTTTAGGTCCTGCGTTAATGGAATAATTGCAAAAACTCAAATTATTTTTATTCTTTTTGCTGAAAAAGAAATCATGTGATGTGCTTTCTCAATCTTTTTGAAGGAAGAATCTTGATATCAACACACAATATATAACATACTGTCTGTTTGATCTCTTGAACAGTTTGTCGGAAGTGTATTTTTGAAAAACTGAATGATGAGGAGTTTGATTGCTGCCCAACTTGCAACATCGACCTTGGTTGTTTACCTGTGGAAAAGCTCAGGTTAACTTCTCTTTTCTTTTAATTAATGTCTTTCAATTGTTATTTTACTTTTCTTAGCTCATTGATTGCCTTGTTTGTCACTGTTTCATTAACTGCAGAGTCAACATCTTCTTTATCATTGTGCAAATATATACATCTGTGCATGATAAGATAATCTGATTTCTTACTAATATTAGACTGCCTAACTTATATAAGCAGTAACACAAAAGTTTATTTTAGGAGGCATATCGTTCCTTGTTCTCTGGCACATGGTGGCATGGTGGAGTGATTTAACATTTGTCTTACATGGTACAATCATGCAAAATGAGTTCACAACTCTTTCTTGGCATCGGCAAATTTTCTTTGTCAGCATGCATTCATAATCTTTTTTTTTTTTTTTTTTTTTTTTTTTTTTTTTAGAATAGGTAGCACGCTACCTGCTTCATTCATTGAAATTATGAATTAGGCTACAGGGGTGAGGCAGCCAGGGCCTCAAAAAAAAAAAAAAAAAAAAAAAAAAAAAAAAAGAAAAAAAGATTGTCTTTCCAAGAATCAATCAGCTGCTCGAGCCTTCGCACCGCTAATACGGGATCAAACTGAATGTCACGAAAGATAAGGTTATTTCTGGCCTTCCAAATGGTCCACCAGCATGCAGCCAATTCAGATAGACCATTCCTTCTACTTTGTCCAGCATCTCTACCCTTCCACCTATCCCAGACAATATGTACATCATCACCCAACTCTCCCGGCTGTACGTCCTCGAGTCCCGTGACCATGATAAACCTGGTAAAGACGCATTGGGTGAACAGATGGTCCACCGACTTGGTATATTATTCAGTTTTGGTATATTATTCAGTTTTGGTGAACAGATAATCTTTTAACTCCAAAATTTGGTATATTATTCAGTTGTTTTGTTGTTTGGTGCAATTGGTTGTTCACATGTGCTTGTATACATCATCATGAAAATTATTTAGTTACGAATCGTCATTTCACTTCTGTTGAAATTAGATTTGGACATCCATGCACCTGCATGTGTACTTCATATTTTGAAATTTACATCTATATCATAAAGTGATCAACACACTTTGATTTGGTGATTTATCTAAGTTAACTCTTTTGAAAGGTCCTTTAGGAATTTTCTCCACGTACATATTATTTTGAAAGAGAGCTAGAAACCTTTCGATGTGAGAAAATTCAATTGGAGCTTAATGGCCTCAGTAATAATTTGATGACATCTAAATGAACTTGGGAGAAATATTTGTCAGCTCAAATAACAGTCGGTTGAAATAAAGAAAAGAACTACAGTTTTGTGATCCTATTTTCTAATGACCTATGATTGAAAATTTATCCTGACATTTTTACCTTTTATTACTCTTGGAGAAACTATATTGTGCCAGTTTATGCCCTCTAGTAACCGGAAGATCTCCATCTCTGAAGCTTGGAGGTAGTATCTCTGAAGTTTGGAGGTAGTTAAAACCTGTTTACTCTTTGTTACTTAGCTAATAATTTGGCAAAGAAGTTTGTTTCAACTGAAATAGCATTTTCTGACTTGTAAAGCTTCCTGATCTTAACATGTATGTTGCTTTATTACCTACTGCAGACATGAAACTTTTATATAACTCTAAACTTCTTTCACCTTGTGCTGCTGTTTTGTGTAATTGTTTGTTCTTTTTTCGGCATACATACACTAAAAAAGGTACGAAATTGTACAAATCCCCCTTCATAGTTGGTTTATCCGAATGCAACCCTGAAAACAATAATTAGTTGCATTCATGCTCCTGCCAGGCTGTCTCTGCATAGAAAACCACGTCAGGCACAAATCCTGACTTTGCAGGGTCTTATGCGCAATAATGTGTATATGGTAGGGTATATATGCAAAGATCCCTTTATAATGTAAAACACATAATTGAGAACTTGCTTTCGTGCAGGCCTGACCACAACCTGCAAGATATTAGAGCTAAAATATTTCCTTTTAAAAGGAGAAAGATTAATGCCGCTGAAGTTCCTCCAATTACATTGCCAGTTAGAAGAAAGGAAAGGTCTCTTTCTTCTCTGGTCATTAGTACACCTCGAGTAGCAGCACAAACCAGCTTAACAGGAAGGAGAACTAAAGCTGCGAGAAGAGCTTCTGCTTCTTCACGTGGAATTGGCTCCACTGCTAATGAGTCCGCGAAGGAGGCAAATAATGTTGAAGACAGAGATGAGAGCAAAAAGATTAACACATCTGAAACGTTGATGAAGATGGCTCAAAACAAAAAACAGGTAAAAAAAAAGGGGTTTTCATATATTCATCCCTGCAAAATTATCTATGTACAAGTACACATTAAATGCGAATGTTCACATATGCCCCTTTGGGGTACAGTTTATTACAAAAAATGTTGATACTATTGTAAGTTGGGGAACCATCCATTCTTCACTGGAATTTTCGAAGTTCAAGGGGCAAAATCAGAGAAGCTTTTTTTGAAAAGTCAGATTTTGCAGGAATGTATGTGTAAATAAATGATTTTTAGAGGTGTATATGTAAATTTCAACAGAGCCTAGCTCTCTCATGCCTAAGAGGACTTTAGTGAATACAAGTAGCTCTCTGATTGCGCTGTGAACCTTTGAATAACTTAGCTCTCTGATTGCGCTGTGAACCTTTGAATAACTCTGGTCTTATTTTATAACTTTTTCTAATGATTTATCCTAACTAACCCCTTCTTTTACAGAATAATTTGGATCCAGAGACATCCAATCAGGCATTTAATAAGGATACAGAAAATGGGAGAGAGTCATATATGGATAAGGCAGAACTGTGGAAACCTTTGAATTGTTTGGTTGAGGCTGCAAATAGAACAAAAGCTCTTAGATCCAGCCCACAAAGACCCATTGTTAAGGAAGAGCAAATAAATGAGTCCGATAATGGAGTCATGATTCATAAATCCAAATTCAAAGAGCATCTGAATAAATCCAAAGCACAAATTGACAGAAATGGAAGTGATTCCGTTGTTCCCCCATCGGCCAAACCTAAAAAATTACAGGGACTTAGTCGCAAAAGAAGGGAAATCGACACCTCAGCTCAAGCACTACTTGACGCTGCAAGCACTCAACGAGATAGAAGAACCAGTCCAGTTTGGTTCTCTCTAGTTGCTTCCACTAATCAGTAAGACCCTCTTTACTTTGAAGAGTTTTTTTTTGCGAGCTCCGTGAACAATTTTCTTTCGTGTTTTCGAATATATACCCCCACAAATCTACATCTTCTATATACATTATTTTTCCTAAATTTGCCACATGGCAGCGTTCCTTTCATTGTTGGGTGTGGGCTCCACCCTAAACTAGCTCAAGTCCTTTATATGTTTTTCTCTTTGTTTGCTTGAACCAAACCAGATTTTTCTCTTTCTTTATTTGAACCGAACGAATTATTGTTGAGTGTGGGCTCCCCTGAATCGACTCAAGCCCTCCACATGTTTTCCTCTTTCTTTGCTCGAATTAAATCAGATTTTTCTCCTTTTTTGCTTGAATCGAACTGGGTTACACCTCTGCAGTGGGCCGAACTATTCTTCTCCCGCTCCTTCGGCTGTTACCTTCCTTCATCGGTAAGATGAATTCCACTCTTTATCGTCGCTTTTTCCATCACTGTTTTCTCTTCCTTTGTCGCTGTTTTTTTTTTTTTTCTCTAATTACCTACCCATCGCATCGCACGGATTACTACACTAGTATACAATATTGCATAAATTCCCCTGCAAGGTTTGCACATGTATGTGTCCTTGAAAACCTTACTTATTTGCACACATGCGCTAGCCGGAGTATCTATAAAAAGTTAGCGTTTGCCTCTATACCCCCGGCAAGTGCTTAGACACAAATAAATACAGTTTTCGAGGGCATGCATGCGAATACCAATTTTGCAGGGGTACTCACCCAATTTCACATATTTGCAGGGAAACCCATTTTATGTTTTCTTGTACTAAATCAGGCTGCATTTTCAGGGAAGGAGATGCCCTGTTGCCTCAGTTGTCTGCTAATTACTTGCGAATTAAGTGAGTGTTCTTTATCCTTCTAGAAACCTAAGGATATTGAATAATCATAACTTTTGTAGAGCCAATTTTCTTTGAAGGAAATTTATGCGTTTATTTCTACTTGGTGGTTTATGGTTCAATGTCACCCTCATCAGTGGTCTTGTGGTCTTAGTCTATTTTGCAGTACCTGAGGGCCATTTTGTGAAAAAGTAGTCCTTTATATCCAAATTCCATTTTATGGACCTAATTGCCTTTGGCTGAAATCTCTGGTGGTTATTTTAGTCAAAGGCCTGACAAGGATGTTTCAGTCCATAAAGAAAGCTTTTGTCCCAAATTTGTGAAAAATGGAAAAACTGGGGTCAGGATAAAATCATACAGCTATTGACCATCTTTCCAAAATTCTACGGACTGATTAGTAGTAGATTTAGAACCTGGAAATGGCTGCCTGCTTTGTGCAGTATTTGCCTTATTAACCAATCTTTTATGGCTCCACACAACACTCCTAATGGAGGAAGCTGTTATTTGCAATTCTCTGCTACTCTTTCGGTCTTTTATTATTGAAAATAATAATTATCTTCATACTGAGATTATCTGCAAGAGAAATTTTGCTGATGCTTAGTTCTCCTGTAAGCAAAAAAGCAACATAATTACAAATTAGTCTCATTTGACGCAGTTTATATATCGTAACCTTTTCTTCTCCCTTGTCTTAGAGATGGTAATCTCCCCATTTCTTCCATCCAAAAGTATCTTGCGACAAAGCTTGAACTTGCGAGCGAGAAAGAGGTACATTCTCAATAACCATCTGAGAATCCATGTATTGCTTATTTTGATTGTTTTAATCGGGCGATGATTGGCTCTAATTGGCATTTGATTAAAATCAGTTACTTTGCTGATGAATATAGCTTGCTTTGTTGGTTGAAACTTTACAAAGACCCCTTTATTATATGCCATTTGGAAATGGACTCTCGAGTGTTATTTTTTATTGACAGACAGTTAGCTTTTGTTTGAATTTAATTTGAGTTATTCCAACAATTCAATAAGGGATTCTGTTAATTGTTAATCGAATCTATAACCTAAAAAGGAAAACTGTTAAATCTAATGGAATCCTTAGTTAATGGAGAAATAGCATAGCAAAATGATCTTTTTTTTTCTTTTAAATATGGCTCGGGCATCTGACGCTTTTAATGATTCGTATATATAGGTGGAGATTGTGTGTCGTGGCAAGCCGATGAGCCCAACGATGAACCTTCATAGCTTAGTTGATGTGTGGCTGAGATCTGAATCAGCGCAAAAGACCTGCACATCGGTCGGTTCTTCAGCAATGGATTTTGTTATGGTGCTCAACTATCGTCGCAAAATTTCCTCCTCTTGAATCTTTTACTTGTCTTCGACATCTCGCAGCTTGTCAGATTATGCTAATTATGAATCCGCATTCATTTGTACTAGTGGATGTGGAAGAGTTGGTAGATGAGCCCCCTCCCCTCCTCCCCCCCACGCCACTTCTTTTTTTTTTTTTTTTTTTTTTTTTTTTTTTTCCTGCAACCATGTAGCAGTTAGAGAACGTGCATTACTATGTGCTATAGTTTGTTTTTTCTGTTTTTACATTTTATTATTTACTTTGGCTATAATTTGTCGACATTCTCATCTATATGAAATACTTTGTCTGATTACTTATTTCTTCGTAACATATCTAGCGCAGTTATTTCGTCAGCATGCAGCCAAGATGTCGCATTAGCTATATCATAATATTTAGATTTGAATTCCAATTCACGCTTAAATTAAAAACTTTAATTTAAAATCTTATTTTTGAGCATGTAATACAAAATTTAATTTTAATTCAAAAACTTAAATTATAGATTTGAATTAGAAGGAGAGGATGTGTATGCCCAAACAGCAGAGAGAGATGATGTACGAGGAGAATAGAAGAGGAGAGAGAAGAAAAGAGACAAAGCAAAGGTGATGAAAAACATCTTAATTAGTTGGAATTGCTAGTATACGAGATGAACTTCGGTGAGTGAGTCGCGCGACACGGCCTCTGGCCGGGCTGCAGCACAAAGCACCCGTAGCAGTCCGGCCCTGCCCGGTCCCAATATCTTTTGGCCATGCTGGGCCTCCTCTTGGCCTGACACGGCCTCGCTGCAAACGGGCCTAAGCACATGCACGGTCCGCTTTGGCCGAGTCAGGACACGGCCTGGACTCCAGCCTCAGAAACTTGCCTTGGGCAGAGAGACCTTGTCCCCACGAGCTTTCTCCCAACGTCCTCTCTAATTCTATACTTTCTTATAAAAAATAAAAATTATATATATATATATATATATATATATATATATATATATATATATATATATTTAAAATTTTTAAGTATTTATTAATTTTATAAATTTCAATCCACATTTAGTAGGTACCTCTCGCAAGACAGATTCTTCAGCCGGAAAACCAGGGTACGAATCAATGTCGCATTTACAATAAAAATAGCAGATTCATGAAATCAATCACAATGCTGATAAAACCTTCGGCAAGCATCAAGTACATGTAAGGACCAAACTGTTAACCCAACATAAGGAAAAAGCAATAGCAATTCGGATAAAACAGGACAAATCCGATCCACAAATCAAAATGCAAGAGTCCAACAAAACAATATACAAAGGATGAACAAACAATTTGGCGACATACAGGAAACAATTATACATCTTCCGCATAATCACATTATTAAGTAAATGATCATAATTCATATATAAGATTATTAAAACCATAAATCGAATCACATTGCAGTTAAGAAATTTGGCAACACCAACACCAACACCAACACCAACACCAACACCAACGAAGTTTATAAAGGTCAAGCTTGTAACTCAACAAGATGTTTATTCAATCAACAACAACCCAACAGCAACTCGGGTAAAATCAGAAGATCCCAATACATAAACAACCATAAATACAACAATCTAATTAAAAGGCTAAAATAACATACATAAAACAGGAAGCGAAGAAGAATTTGCCAGAACACAGGAGGAAAAAAATAAATAAAAATACAACAACAACACATTAACAGCGAGACAAGAAACCAACCCATACAATCCGATCAAAATGCAACCAAAGCATCAGCTTACACTATAATATAAGCAGCAATTCCACAAAAAAATTTCAAACCTGGACCTCCAACAAGAATCCTTCAAGTGATCTTCTATTATTCACAATTTTAGCCTGCAAGCCCTGAATAAGACAACCCTAAATTTCAATCTGAAATTTGGGGATAAAAGGATTGGGGATCACACTATCCGAGCGTAGGCCGGAAGCACCGGCGCGACCATGCCGGGGATGAATCCACCACCAGCGGCCTCCTGCTCGTCGAGAAAGAGATCATCCGTGGACCTAAACGCCGCGTGGACCCCGACGATGGCCACTCCGACGAGGATGGACCCGATCACGTTCCAGCCGACGTCGGTGAAGAGGAGGGCGACGACGGTGACCCCGGAGAGGGCGGCGAGGACGGTGCCATCGTCGAAGGTGCGGCCGAGGAGGACGAGGGGCCCGGTGCGGTAGAAGTAGAGGAAGAGCCACGCGGCGAGGAGGGCGACCAAGGAGATCATGGAGAAGGGGTGCCAGAGGAGGCCGAGGAGGAGGACGACGAGGATGGCGATCGCGTAGTTGGCGCGGAAGTAGGCGGCGTTGCGGCGGATCCGGGCGGTGGCCTCGCCGACGTTCGAGGGGCGGGAGAAGGCGGCGGCGTGGAGCGCCTCCTGCCACGGCCGCCGCGCCGCGATTAGAGCTTGGCCCTGCTCCTTGATGCGGGCGACGAGGTCGGCGACGCGGGTGGCCGGGGACGGCAGAGGCGCCGCCCCAGGGGGAAGGTGCGCCTGCGGAGGACCGGCGGCGGCGGCGGCGGCGGCGGGGATCTTTACGTAGCCGGAGGGGGAGGGGGAGGAAGAGGCGGGGGCCCAGGACGTTGGGTTGGGAATGGGAATGGAGCCGTAGGCAGGGGCAGAAGCGCGCGGCGACGGCGGAGCAGCGGCGGCGCGGACGGTGCCGTAGACGGCGGTGGAGGCGGGGGGGGCGTTCCGCATGGCGTAACCCTAACCCTAGAATTCGAGGGTGGAGGGGACGAAGAGAGAGAGAGAGGGAGAGAGAGAGAGAGAGATCTCAGAAGGATTCTTCTCTTCGACTCCTCTCTCTCTCTCTCTCTCTCTGGAAAGGAACGATGAAAAGGGAACGCAGGGATGGAATTAAATAGGGGCGTAATTATAAAGACACGGAGAGGAGAGAGCGACCAAGGAAACAGACACCCTTTTTTCGAATTCCAGTTACTTTGCCTGCACCTCGCGAATCTGCACAACTCGTGCACCATCTGGCAGACCCCGTGACATGGCAAATTTAATGCATGAATAAATTTGCTCTCTAAAGTCCAAAATAAGTTGACGTTGGAAGTGCGATTTGCTCTGATACCAATTATAGAAGCGTGATTTGCTCTAATATCAATTGTAGAAGTTAGTATTTGTGCTGATATCAATTATATAACTCAAAATCTAAAACCGAACAAAATAATATGAAGAATAGATATTAGAAGAAGAAGAAGATAACTAAATTAATACTTTATTAATAAAAAGTAAAATTACATTTTAAGCCAACCCATGCAGCCATGTCTACTATGGCTTATTTTTCTAATTAATCTATGACTAACTATATAACAGATGATAAATCTAATTTTATCAAATCATAACAGATGATAAATCTAATTTTATTTTCGATAATTACATATCCTAACCATAATCAAATAAAAGATTTAAACTTATCTGTAACTATATTTTAATTAAATTTGGATTATTATTTTCAACAGTTGATACCAAACCCTTTTTTTACGGATATATAATAGTAATTTCCTACATCCAGCTAAATTTATCAGATAGCATGCTATATATTTCTCTCTCTAAAAAAAAGAAAGAAAAATAATTTTCCACATAGTTGAGTTTTAGATCTGTGCGTAGTTAATAGATTTTCAGAACGAACTTAGATGCTGGAGAATCTCACATGTACTAGCCAACTTACATTATTTGTTGAAGACACTGACCATTAAATGCTGAATTTAGTGTGTTGGGTGTATGAGATGAACGGATGGACCAGGTCCAAGTGCAGGGGAATGACGAGAGGGGCATAATATAATATCATCATCATCATCATCATCATAATTAAGAGTTAAGAATTAGGAATGACGGGGAAGGGAAACGCCGCGTTTCCACCTTCTATTTTTCCTTACCGACCAAGCTATTCGAGCCGCACTGGGTTGGGACCGAGACTTACAAAGAATGACTCGTCTTCAGTTTTTGTTCTGAAATTCAGAAACCGTGTGAAGAAGAATTCTTACAGATTTGCTACATGCAAAAGCAAATTAATAAGCTGTTTTCTAAATAAAAAAAAAAAAAAATCCAACAAACATCATTGCAGCAGTAAAAACTAAAGATTATGACCCTGCAGAGTCGATTCAATTAAATCCAACTAGATGCAAATTCACGATGCATAAAATTATTAGCTGCAGCAGCTTAAAAAGCGAGCCGACTAAGTGCTTAGGTGATGATAAGAAACAAACGGGTAAAAAAAAAAAAGGACATTTGTTTTCTAGCAAACGAATCCGAGACTTTCCCCCTTGTCGCAACAGTTGCGTGACCAACTCTGCTCTATTAAATACTCAAAACATCCTACTACAAGTAATTTGTATCCTGAAGGTTGAATAATTTAAAGAGAAAGAAAAAGACCCTTGAAGATCACTAAATTTTACAGTAATTCCTCAAAAACCATTTGAGGAAAACAAAGATGTAACTCGAAAGGGAGCAAGATGACCAATGATACTTGTCGATATGTTGAATTCAAAGAGAGCATATTTTGTTGGAGTCTCCATACCAAATCCCAAACGAGAACGGCATTTCTTATTGTTTTGGTTGATCTGTGCCATGAAATCTTCTTCCGGCGTCAACAGCTTCCCTGTTAAAATAGAAAGGCGAGAGTGAAACAATGACAAAGGATAATGTCGTGAAATATGATCCAAATTGTGTGTGTAATGTACCATATTAACCTCTTTTTATTACTAATTAGCTATTTTCCACATAAATTTCTGAATGGAATTTCCCATCCTTTACTTAGTAGCAGATGAGATAACTGATACAAAATTGAGTAGAAGAGCTAATCTTAATAAAAATTGCATAGATTTACTTTTGGGCAAAATTCTCCTAAATATAATTGCAAACCCTTGAATGTGTAGAAAAGACAAAGCAAAAGAATGTTCTCTTCTGGATGCTCTCGTTTTCAAAGCCAGAATAGCTAATGGTAGGGAATTGAGAGAACGGACAAAAAGCCATGAGGAAGGAAAGGAACTGCAATGCTTATTACCTGAAAGCAGCTACAAGCTCCTTGTTCTCAGGGTCAAGCTTTACGCCCTCGTAGAAGGCATTAGCCGCTTCATCAAACCTCTGGCAAAAGAGAAAGAGTATTTTTTTTTTTTTTTTTTAAAGCTAGAAGAGTTTCCACAATAGTTTCCAACCAACATATCAATGAAAGGGTTATGAGTGAGCAAACCTGTAACAGGCGCAGAGCTGCGCCTTCTCTATAGCAAGCTTTAGGCCAATCTGGCCTCAGCTCTCTACAAGCTTTGGCGTCAGCTAAGGCTTGCTCGCCTTGCCCTAGACGTATCCAGCAAAGGCTTCTATTTGACAAAAACGTGGCCTCACTTGGGTCCAGCTCAATAGCCTGTAAAAGAAAGGAATAAATGTAAGACCAAATTGGCGCCAAAGCAACCAGGAACATACATTTCACATGATAAGAATCGTCCATAGTTGTAATAAACTACATAGTGTTGCCTCAGCCAATGAAAGGATGAGAAATATCATTCTCAATTAACAATATCCGTGCATGTAACATCTATGATTGCTCGAAGCAGGATCGAGAAGATACCTGTGTATAAGCATCTATGGCCATTTGATAGTCTTTACTTTTGAAGGCATCATCACCCCTTGACTTGGCTTCCAAAGCTCTACTTTTTGCCTCAGGTGACACCTGCATGATTAAATGAATGAATTTCCATTGCAACTGTTTAAAGACAACCATGTTGTATCCCGTATATGGTTCTAGGATTCTAGCGCTGAAGTTAGAAGTCCGACTACACGGAAATGATGAAATCAAGTGTTCATAGTATGTAAGAAAAATACTGCTGATTGAAAATGCAAACAGAAGTATCACCTCAACACTTTTTAGCTTCTGCAGATTAGTACCTTCGGACAAACATCTTTCCTTCATGTTACCCTACAGTACAAAACCACGAATTGTTAGCAGAGAACATAAAATTTCCGAGAAGCTCACTTGAAGCATGTGATTCAATGAGAGAGAGAGAG